>NC_142009.1:97817943-97972318 GCF_049901735.1 Notechis scutatus
GTGGATTTCACCTAATTAAAAGTAAAAGTGTCCCCCCCCCAGTAACTGGTCACAGTGTCCAATCTAAGTGCTGGCTGGTCACTTGATTACTTTCTCCTCTGGCCAGCCACCTGTGTGAATGTGCAAATGTCCTTGGGTTCCCATAGGAAAACTTTGGTTTGGCTACAAAACCCCATCTACACTGGTGTGTGGCAACCCTGGAGCCGCTAAGATGGCCTCAGCCAGGCTCCTTTCAGGAGAAATATATCCACAGAGGCAGAGCTATTAGTAACCAGCAACATGATCTTCTGATGTTTGGATGCTAAGAGAGAAGAAAATTATTTAATACTACAGATAATTTGGTTGTCTTGCAAAGTGATCTTGACTATGTGTCTATTTGGGAACTTCAAATTTCAATTAATAAATGCTCTGTCTTACATTTTGGTAAACATAATCAGAATGTCAAGTATAAGCTAGGTGGTATCGATCCAGCAAATGACCCTCAATTTGTTAAGGACCTAGGTGTACTCATCTCTAACGATCTATGCTCCAAAGGTCACTGGAACCACATTGCTAAAAAAGCATTAAGAGTTGTAAACTTAATTCTACGAACTTTCTTTTCTGGAAACATTGTATTGCTAACTAGAGCTTATAAAACTTACACTAGAAGAATCTTAGAGTACTGTTAAACTGTCTAAACTTTGGAAGGAGAAAAGGATACCATCAGAGGGCATGATTATAAAGAAAATAATAGATTGTATAGAGATGGACAGGCTAATGTTGAAAGTAAAAGACAAAGAAGATTCAATATATTATAGAGCCTGGTATGCCTGGTATGAGTGGTTTAGAAATAAAAAGAAAATAAAATGGCAATTAGGAAAAGAATGAGGAAGTATGTAAATATGTAGATATGTTATAGAAAAGATTGAAGTGTAAGATGAAATATATTGATTTGTAACAAGAGTAAGATGTAATGGTAATGGAATAAGTATTCATATATTGAAAAATGTAAGGAAATGTAAAAGATGTCTTGATGTTGATAACAATGGTTGTCCAATGGTTGTCCAACCAACAATTTGGTTGTCTTGCAAAGTGATCTTGACTATGTGTCTATTTGGGAACTTCAAATTTCAATTAATAAATGCTCTGTCTTACATTTTGGTAAACATAATCAGAATGTCAAGTATAAGCTAGGTGGTATCGATCCAGCAAATGACCCTCAATTTGTTAATGACCTAGGTGAACTCATCTCTAACGATCTATGCTCCAAAGGTCACTGGAACCGCATTGCTAAAAAAAGCATTAAGAGTTGTAAACTTAATTCTACGAAGTTTCTTTTCTGGAAACATTGTATTGCTAACTAGAGCTTATAAAACTTACACTAGAAGAATCTTAGAGTACTGTTAAACTGTCTAAACTTTGGAAGGAGAAAAGGATACCATCAGAGGGCATGATTATAAAGAAAATAATAGATTGTATAGAGATGGACAGGCTAATGTTGAAAGTAAAAGACAAAGAAGATTCAATATATTATAGAGCCTGGGATACCTGGTATGAGTGGTTTAGAAATAAAAAGAAAATAAAATGGCAATTAGGAAAAGAATGAGGAAGTATGTAAATATGTAGATATGTTATAGAAAAGATTGAAGTGTAAGATGAAATATATTGATTTGTAACAAGAGTAAGATGTAATGGTAATGGAATAAGTATTCATATATTGAAAAATGTAAGGAAATGTAAAAGATGTCTTGATGTTGATAACAATGCATATAGTTTTATTTTATGTTTTTAAACTTTGGAAAATTAATAAAATATTTTAAAAAATAAAATAAACTGTCTAGAATCCCTACCATATATCTGACATTAGTACAATCAAGCAGGTTCAGAAGTACTTTACGAGAAAAGTTTGGCACTCTTCTGTACATAATAGAATTCCCTACGCTACTAGGCTTGAAATTCTTGATTTGGATAACCTGGAGCTGCGTCACTTGCGGTCAGACTTAGGTATTGCATACAAAATTGTATGTAGCAATGTTTTACCTGAAATGACCTTTTTTTGTTTTAATCGCAATAATATGCTCACGAACTGTTTTAAACTCTCTGTAAATCATTCTAAACTTGACTGTAAAAAATATGTTTTTTGTACTAGAATTGTCACAGTCTGGAATGCTTTACCTGATTCAATTTTCTGAGCTACAAATTTTCTCAGTTTTAGTCGAAAATTGACTTCCGTGGACCTTACTGCATACTTAAGAAGTCCGTAAAGGGGGCATGCCTAAGTGCACAAACGTGCCTATTGTACCTGTCATTGTTTTTTATATTATTCCTGTTTTTGTTTCTGTTTGACAAAGTATAATAAATAAAAAAATAAAATAAAATAGTATTTTCTTTCACATGTACTACGTTGGATTGAAAACTACCTTCACTATAATTCAGTTTCTAAGATTAGACAGAGATTATAGGAAGAAGCTTAAGCAATTAATTAGCAATTGATATTATGATACCTATCATAATCAATGAATAAGGTGACATATGTGTCTGCATTCATGTTGGACTGTTCCATTGTATTAAAATAAGACCTCATTGTGTTGTCCCATTTACCTGCCAACTACTTTTTTCTCTAATTAATTCCATATAGTAGCAGATTCATATTGGAAAGTCAGTATTTAAATACTGGAATGTTACTGTTTGTTTCTATATATAGCCAAGGATACAAACAGACCAGATACAAGAAAATGATACAACCAATTATAAATATTAAGATATTTGTACATCTATATACAAAAGGGCATCAAAGTCGTCCAAATTGCAGATGATTGAGCAATAATAATTGCAATAAATTTGGCAAATGTTCTGAAAATATCTGGAGATTTGTCCTGACAATAGCAAAAGAGTACAGTATTCTTCTCTGAGCTGGAATGAAAATGGGTTAGGAAAAGTATTATTAAGTCAGTTTGTTTTATTGAATGGAAAAGGCTACCAAAAGCACGTAGGGACTGTTTCTAATTTCTTCCAATAAAAAGGGGCTGGCATGTTATTAGATCTTTTTTTCTAGTAACAAGGATGACAAAAATGTGATAATGGATAGGATGCAAACACACATTTTACATGTTTGCTGAAACATTCAGGGTAGGAAAACAGCCTCCCAAGTAGGCCTGTTTGAACAAGAGAGTGACTTAAACACTTCTGAATACTGATACTGAGCACCAGGGATGAGATTCTACCAGTTCGCACCTATTCTCTAGAACAGGTTGTTAACATTCTAAGCAATTCGGAGAACCAGTTGTTAGAAGAAACTACTGGCCTAATCCTGTAAGGAAGGCAGGAAGGAAACATTCTGGTATTGCTTCCAGAAACTGCCTCTCCGTTACTCCTTATTACATTCTTGGCAGGACTAGACTTCCTGTCTCTGGAACTTCTCTGGAATTATTTTTCCCCTCCTTTGCTGGTACTTTGCTTGTGTGGAGTGACCATTCAAAGTTACAATGGCACTGAAAAAAGTGACATGACCGTTTTTCACACTTATGACTGTTGCAGCATCCCCACAGTCACGAGAGGCCAGGCGAGGAGATGCATGCCACAATGTGAGTGATGTTGAGTTGGCCACACCCAGCCAGTCACATGACCACCAAGCCATGCCCATCAACTAACCCACGTCCACAGAACCGGTTGTTAAAAAATTTGAATCCCACCCCTGCTGAGCATCCTTCATTTTCAGATCAGATCTAAGTTCTCTTGTGACAAATCAGCTGGTAGTCCAGAGTACTGCAAATCTATGTGATCCCAGTCTTCCATGTGGTCATACAATTATTCTACAGTACCCCATAGACTAAAGCATTTCCCCCAAAATAGCAATTTATCCCAATATTTCAGGAGGCAGAGCAGCATCCTCAGCTTACAACAGTTCATTTAGTGACCACTCAAAGTTACAACATCACATAAAACAGTGACTTGTGACCATTTTTCATACTTACAACTCTATGATCATGTGATCAGAATTCAGACACTTGGCAACTGACTGATATTTATGACCTTTGCAGTGTTTTGGTATAATGTGATCACCTTTTACGACCTTCCGACAAGCCAACTCAAGGAGGAAGCCAGATTCATTTAACAACCCTGCTAATAACTTATCAACAGCAGTGATTCACTTAACAATGGTGAAAAGAAAAATTGTAAAATGAAGCAAAACTTATTTAACAAATGTCTCCCTTAGCAACATACATTTTGGGCTCAATTGTGGTTGTAAGTCAAGGGCTCCCTATATTAGTCATCACAGATAATAGGAACTGTAATTTCAGCAAGGAATATAGCACATAGCAGAAATACCCACAGCAGACCTCTCAATATGTAGTTTAACTGCTTCAATTGGGCTTAAGTTGACAGTAGTAGATCAAGAGGCTGATGTTCTTAACCTGAAAATTTTCATGGCAGTAAAGAACTAACCATTGACACTTTGCCTGCACAGTGCACAATTTTATTTAAATTTTGGGGTTTTCATTCAACATTTTTTTCATATAAATGTTGAGAAGAATTCAGATTTAATTAATGACACCAAGCCAGAAGGCAGGCTAAAGCAATGGATGGAAACTTGAGAGAACCAACCTAGAAATAAAGGGAAATTTTCTGATATTTGGAATAATTAATCAGTAGAACAACTTGCCTCCAGAACTTGTGGATGCTCCAACACTGGAGGTTTTAAATAAGAGATTAGACAACCATTTGTCTGAAATGTTATGCAGTTCCTACTTGAATAGGGAGTTGGACTAAAAAACCTCCAAGGTCCCTTCCAACTCTGTTATTCTGTTAAATTTGGACTATACTAAAGTCAGTACATCTATCTTAATCTGGCCAAGATTTTAAAATGAGAATTGATCAGTTAAGCAGTTGGAGAATATCAGTAGGAAAATTACAATTAGGCCAATTTATAGTGGAGAGAGACAAATTGGAAGGATGGTTTGCAACTGAGAGCAGCACAGCTAAAAGTTGAGAGCGAAACAACTACTTTTCTCCAGAAAGGTTGGAAAAAAGGTAACAGGTGAAAGCCAATTGATGAGATGATGTGAAGCCGTACCCTGTTGTTATGATAAAACTTCAAGCAGACAGAAAATCCCAGTTTCAGAAAGAGCTCTACTTATAGGAAACCTCATGTTTCCTGAAAATTTGAAAAAAAGGAATAATTCCGAATTCTGAAGTTACAAAAAGGTCTAAAATCAGACTTATTTAAGTGCAGTTTTGTGTGATTTATAAAATCAGATCTGAAGGAAAAGTTATTACGAGCTTATTATCTCCAGAAGACTATCTTAAGAGAAATGATGTTTTATAAAAGTATGTCTGGTATGATTTGCTTGATCAGAAGAAGTTTAATTTTGTGGGCATTGGAGAGTTAAATCCTGAAACAAGGACCTCACACACATTTGTTGAGTGTAAAAGGAAATAGGAGTTTTTCTGCCATGAAGCTTATTAAATTGCTGTGAAAAAAAATTAGAGGTAAGATTGGCTCATAAAGTTCATGGCCTTTGTTTTCTGGATACTATTGCTCAGTGTGAAAAATATTGTTTAGAACTCTTTGTAAGGGAAGGCAAAACTGATTAAATATGTCTAGTGAAGACCTGGTGGGATGAGTCCCACGAAGAGGATATAGCAAGTGAAGGATCCAGAAGAAACAGAAGCAATTGAGAAGAATGATGAGTAGCACTATTAGTTAAAAATATCAAAAATCCAAGTGAATGAACTTAGTGTAGACACTATTTTATAAAAATAATGGAAGCAAGAATAAAGGAAGTGGTGTTTTTGATAGCTACTATTGCTTACCCAACTATGGAACAAATATGAGTGATGTTTTATAAAAGCAAACTGCAGATTTTTAAGGAGACATGCAGTATTTTTTTTATTTTCCTTTGTAGGCAAACTGCTTTCAAAAGGACAATCCAAATAATACAATAATTTAAAATCATAAAGTGGTTAAGTTTGGTATTGAGAAGACACAAGTTCAAGTCTACTATGGATGTTCCATGGATGGGAAATTGTGCAGGCCATTCATTCTCAGCTGATCCTACCTCACAAAGTGTGACGGCATCTTATACTTGTTGAATCCTTCAGGGAATCCATTTTGATTCCAATGATTGGAACTTTTTTTTTTTTTTTTAAAAAGTCTTCTTTGAAATTTAAAAAAGAACTGTGGGAGGTTGTAAAACTTATAATAATATATAATGATACTATAATAGCATATATTATCTGATAACAATAATATTGGTATTAAAAAACAGAAATAAAAATAGGCTAGGCAACTCCAACAAAGAAGGAGTTAACTATAATATCTATTTTGCCACAAAACATTTATTGTAAAAATCCAGAACTGCTAACTGATTACGGGATTTGGTTATTAAACATAAAGGGAGATTGGTAATGCTATTACAATAATTATTTTAATGTACTCCTATAACATCAGTGGAAAACAAATTGCAGTCAATATGTAGAACATTATATAGGCAAGCACTCAGAGGGATCAATATGAAAATACTCAGCTTTTATATCAATTCTTGTTGCTGGTTGTATTAAAATTATTACTAAAGATATATTTGTAATGTATAGATAAAGAGTTAACCAACTTTTTTCTTTTTCATTGTTGAATTATGTGCAATAGTATATTTAACTACATGTCCAATTTTGGAGAAAGGAGCATCTGAATGGCTGCTAAAGAATAATAAACATGTTTCCTTGGTTAACAGTTACAGGATTTTGATGCTCACAAGTACTTCTACTTGACTATAATACAGGAAACATATTTTTGGGGGGCTGATGTTGTTCTTTCTTCTTCTTTGGGTGCTTTTTACCATATGATTTAAATCAGTGGTTCCCATCACCCCCTTGGTGCTACAAATTCATCCTCAGTGCCCTCCACCCAGGGGTGGGATTCAAATTTCTGTGGGCATGGCCTAATTTGAAGGTGTGGCTTGCTCATCACATGACTGGCTGGCATGGCTTGCTGGCTGGGCGTGGCTTGCTGGTCACATGACCTGGTAGTTGTGGTTTGGTGATCATGTGACTGGGTGGGCATGGACAGGTGACTAGCAAACCAAATACAAGTGGTCCTCACTTAATGGCCAGTTGTTTAGCAAGTGTTCTAATTTATGACTGGCCTCCCCAGAGCTACTTGACCTGTTTTTGGACTTTTGACAGCCATGCACACACACACACACACACACTCCCTTCCAACCCTGCTGGAGCAGGTCATTGGACTAGAATCAGCAAAGCATCTCTGATTAGATTCTAGTAGTGAATAGAATCTAATCAGAGATGCTTTGCCGATTCTTGTTGATTTTTATTTGTATTTCTTTATTTTATGTTGCTGAATTGCATTGACATGCATGTCCCTTCTTGTGCACAACCCAGAAGCTTTTGTGATTCTTTGCAGCAAAAATTACCAACCTCTGGCTTTGCTCTACTTTTCAAACGTGTGTCGCCACTGCCGCATTCTAGGTGCCGGCCCCGCAGGTCCACCCCATTGAGCCCGCTGCACTGGAGGGACCTGCCCAAGCAAGTCTGAGCAGAGCGGTGCACCAAGTCAATGGGGTGAGCCTGAGAGAGGGAAAGAGAGAGAGAGGAAAGAGAGAGAGAGAGAAAAGAGAGAGTGAAAGAGAGAAAGAAGAAAGAGAAAAGGGAAAGAAAGAAAAAGGGACAGATAAAGAAAGAGGGGAGGATGGAAGGAAGGGACAGAAAGAAAAAGAAATACAGGAGGGAGGGAGGAGAACGATAATGAGATATCTATTCTAGTCCAATCACCTGCTCCAGCAGGGTTAGAAGGGAGTGTGTGTGTGTGTGTGTGTGTGTGTGTTCTCTTTGTAATTTACCAGTATATTTTGGTTTTGCCTTCTTCAGAATTGGCACTGTAATACATTGGGGAAAAGTAATTTTTTAGGGTGGAGGTCTGGTCCAATGGATACTGTTTAAACCCTCAACAAAATGTGAGAGTTTTCTGATAGTCTTGACCATGTTTCATTCACAAAACCTTTCATAAAGCCAAAGATGTTTCAATATGCTGGCAAACATGTTGCAATGTGGAAAAGGGCCTCAGTCTAAACTAGGCCTCATTTCAATCTGATGCATCAGGTCTCTCTCTCTCTCTCTCTCCCTCCCTCCCCCCTCTTTCTTTATCTGTCCCTTTTTCTTTCTTTCCCTTTTCTCTTTCTTTTCTTCCTTCTCTCTTTCTTTTCTCTCTCTCTCTTTCCTTCTCTCAGGCTTACCCCATTGACTTGGTGCACTGCTCCGCTCGGACTTGGTTGGGCAGGACCCTCCGGTGCAGCAGGCTCAACGGGTTGGACCTGCGGGACCAGCACGCAGCAGTGGCAGCGCTTTTAAAAAGTAGAGCAAAGCCAAACTGGCTTTGCTCTACTTTCCTGATGTGCCTGTGGGGCCGGTGCCTCCTTTCTCCCACACTTCTCCCCTTTCCTTCCTTTTCTCATTTCCTCACATGCTTTATTTTTTTTTCTATTTTACACCATGATAAAATAATAATAAAGAAATAATGAAGAAAAACCATTAGAAAAAGGACCCTTGTTATAGCAGCGCTTCCTATTCCACAGCCGAGATATGCAAATTTCTGAGGGAAAAAAAGTTCATCGTGACTCCACTTCTATGTTCGCATATTTATATTGGTAATTTCCCCCAAAAATGTTACTTTGTATATTTTTTTCTGATGAAAGTATCGATTGTTGCGCTTTGAAATGATGGGCAGATGTTGAAATTGTCTGAGAAAAGGAGCAGAAAATGGAGGAGAAACGGCCAAACTTTGTTCTGGGATCTTCATCAGGGGCTGTTTTGCAAGGAAAAGTGGGATCCCGAGCCACAGAAAGAAAGGGGGAGATGCCTTCCTATTGGGGGCTGAGAGGGGTATCGGAAGGGGCTCTTCAAGAGAGACATGGGTTTCAAGGACGGAAAACGCCATTTTTGCCTGTAAAGCGGAGAGATCCCTATGGATATCCCCCCATCAAGGGGAGGGGGCCTGGGGAGAGGATCTGGCCGGATTAGGGGGGATCCCTGCAGATCCTCTCCATCTCTTCCTGCATGGATTGTCAGCTGAGGATTTTCCTGGCTTCTCTTCAGATTGGGGTGAGTGTGGGGCCCGCAAGTCCTGGCTGGCTGTGGGGCTGCACCTCCCCCCTTGTCCTCTGCAGCACCTGCTGGGGGCTCCCTCCTTCCCGACTGAGCGGGGGGGAGCCCGAAGTACCCCTCGAGCTCTGGCTCCATTTTGCCCATCTGGAGTCTCGGCAGCTCCAGCCTGGGCTCCCTCTGGGCACTGTGGGAACTCAAAGGGCATCTAGTCCGCCCCTCCAGGTGCACAGAGAAAGGGAGATTGGATGAGAATCATGGGGGGGGGCGCAAAAGGAAGTCCACCCTCCCCTCCAGAGCTAGCATGAAAGATCCCCCTAGAATGCAGCCCCCCAAAAGTGAAAAGATCCCCCCTCCCACTTTCTCCGCTTCTCTCTCTGCTTGGAACTCTCTCCTCCATCGGGTGAAGTCAAGGGAGACTCTGCCTGGAGACTGATGACACTGGAGCAGGGAAAATTCCCATTGGTGCTTCAGCTCGTTCTGGGCCCTCCCAGCTCAAAACTCTGAGAAAAACGTTTCCTCCCCCTCACACACACACACACACACACAAACAAACATGTTCATTTCATGGGTAGATTCTTCCATGGGAAGAGCTGCTGCACTGGATGACAAGGGGGGAGAGAGAGGTAGCCATCTGCATGCCACCTGTTTCCCCCCCCCGGAGGCTGCCGGACAGAGTGCCAGCACCCTCCTACTGCCTCTTAGTGCCCCCCTGTCAGCCCCCTTGCTTCTTAGCGCCCCCCTAAGGCATCCCACCCACCCCCAGGGGGCGGTACCGCCCACTTTGGAAACCACTGATTTAAATCAAGACGCGTGTCAGGTTCCCAGATAAATGAAGCTCTTTTGTCTCCCTTCTGTGGCTTACTAAAGGGCTGAACCCACCACTGGCTGTGCCCACCCCTCACCCTCCCGTCCCAGTCACTTCTCACCTAAGAAGGTAAGGGTGATGGCAGCAGATGGAGACTCACTCCATATTCCAGAGCTGGAGCGAAACTCTTGTTGGTGCTGCATGCACTTCGGTCGCTTGGGGAGAAGTGTGACTTTCTCTGCACCCCGAGACATTGGCCAAGCCTGGCTGCAGCTGATGCTCCATGTCGTAATGGGCTCCAGGAGGAGGAGGGGATGCTGTCTCCCCCATTGTGGAGTCCGCTAAATTTAAGTGTGCTGTGCAAGATGCAGCGAGCAGGCCATGAAGGCGGCAAGCAGCGGCATTAGCCTCAGCCGGGCCAGCCAGTGTCTTGGGACAGAGAGAAAGTCGCACATCTCCCTGAATGGACGAGGTGCATGCAGCACCAACGAGGACCGAAAGAAGAGGCAAGAAAGGGGCACTTCAGTCCTGCTCTGGAATATGGAGCAAGTCTCCATCCGCCGCCGTCACCCTTATCTTAGGTGAGGAGTGACTGGGAGGAGAGGGTGAGGGGCAGGACCAGCCAGTGGTGGGATCACCTGACAGGGAGCTGCAGCAGAGTGCCCAAAGAGCATCATGTGACTCTGGAGCCACGGGTTGCCAACACCCGATCTAGTAGAATGACTGGCAAAAAAAGCAAAGATAATGCCACTAGTAACAGGTGAATACCAAATTTGGATGTAATCCCAACACAACTGAAGCAACCACTTGACCAACATTGCCATTGACAAAATCACAATCAGTCAATTGCAAAAAGCAACTTTACTTAGAACAACTTACATCCTGAGATGATACCTTTAAATACCACCAAACATCTACATCTGCCTATCCCAGCTTCTTGGGAAGGACTGAATAGGTAGATAAAAATGCCAAATCCAATCTAAATTTCTGGATGACTGTATGAACCATAAATAACCTCACTGATCCCAATTGTCAATACTGGCTTCTTTGGAGAACCTTCATCTAGAATAACTGAAAAGTAAGCCAGCAGTAATTGCAATAATATTTTAATACGGTATTATATTGTACATTATTGTACAAAGACAAACAATAACTTATGAATGCATGCTTCTACAGAATATAGAAACATATTACAATTATTTCTCTACCCCCCAAAAAAGAAAAGAAAAAAGAAAAAACATTTCCCATCATTAATTAATGGCAATGATGGGAAGATAATATTACCTGGCATATTATTTTTTTAAAAATCACTCGGGCAGAACATTTTCAGTTTTGCTATCCATCTTTACTATCTACGCCATCTTCATATTGCTATCTGATTTATCTGGCTTGAGCACAAACTACTCACACTATAGCAATGTATTCCTGACTTCTTCCAGTACCCCCACCATACTGGTAACAAACCTGGAATTATATGGGAATCAGTCAAGAATCAGGATAATGTCAGCCTGTAGAGCAGGGCTATCAAAGCCACGGCCCATGTGCTGGATGCATCATGCGCTGGCCACACCCACACTCAGTTTAGCAAAGGGGAAAAAAGTCACAATACGGTGACATGAGTTTGACACCCCTGCTGTAGAGAGTATAAAGGATGCCCCTGATGGAGAAAGAAAAGGTCCATTGCCAAGGGAACCATCAGATAAACATGGCTTAAGCCCCTATAAAGACTTACAAAAATTCTTAAGACTGGTAGTCCCTCATTCACATGGCAATTCAAGAAAAAAGAGGGGAAGATCATCCAGACTTGAAAAACGATGTTGCTGTAGCCATTCTAATTTAAGTAATGTTAGGCCTGTGTGATGTCTATTTCTTGTTCTGATACAGCCCTTCAAAATCTACCTTTTCTGTTGTCCTGACTTAAAAGTATGCTTTTGCTTGTTTAACCGTATCTGCATAGTTTCTCTAAGATCATCTCTGTGGATGGATCTACAGATGGATCAGGACAGGCTGTACATATAGCAATTTAGGATCATATTGATTAATTAACACCAAACTTAGCGAGTACCCTGGACTAATTAGCCCAAATACTAGATGCCAAAGATGTAAAAACCTAAGAGGATTTGAGAGAAAAATCAATATTAGCTATTCAATATTATCTAATATTAGGATCCATAAATATTATATCCAGAAATATTAGGATCCATAGGAACATTTCCCATGCTTGGCAGCAAAATGTACTTGTTTCCAAGATGCTGGCACTACAACAAATCACAAAAATGCTTTTGAAAACTTCAGACTATCATCTAATTAGGCCACTTGGTGGGAAAAGAAATGATCCAATCCCTGAGGGAAAAATACAATCACTGGTAGGCTGAATGACCTAAGAGATATTTTTCCTTTGTTTGCTCAGCAAGCCAGCTCACATATGGATTCGTTGAAAAAGACTGGTCCTAATAGAATGAAATAGATGATGAAAGCGGTAGAAATAGCATTCTTTGACCTGATGTTGGTTACATCTTCTTGAACAAATACACCTCACCAACTCAATATATCCAGTATAGGAGGAAAGCAGAAAAAGGACATCAAGGTATAATGAACATGTCCTCTAAAGTCTTCTCAATTACTTTCTGTTCCATTTTATTATTTTGTTTTCACATCACTTTATCCTCCCTTATCTTCCTTTTTTTACGACATTCATTATTGGTTTGTCCCTTTGCAAGTGTGAATATTTATACTACTACTATGGGGAAAAGGAAGAAGATACAGGCTGCATCCGCAACAGAGACTCCATCCAAGACTATAAAAAACGGAAAATGGACAGATATATGACAAGCAAGCAAGCCTCACTCCATTTTGGCTGTCTGATAGGTATGATAGGTATGATTCCCGGGAGTGGGATTTACAAGCTCCGATTGAAAGCCAGCCATTTATAGATCTTTCCTCCTCCTTGAGAGAGGATATTCTTTCTCCTCAGACTGCTTGCTCAGTGGCCATATGGCTCACATAGGTTGGGGATGGGGATTTAAATCTTGAATTTTTGAAAAGAGTAGATACACTTGTTTAGATGACAAGACATTGTTTCTTACTGGCACAAACTGTTCTTCCAAGCTCCCACTTGTACACTATGGTTAAAAATAAACTAGATGCTTCAAAAGAGTCTCCTGTGAAGTTCATCGACAGCCAACAATAACAAAATTATTCATTTTGCCAAAACAAATGATTTGTGCATGAAATGTTTCTTATAAATAGCCGACAGAGGACAGGAGGTCCCTATCTCTGAATTTAAGTCTTTGAAAGGGAAGTAAGAAAAAAGAATGGAGAAGGCTCAGAAATCTCACACAACTGAGAGGCAAACTCAGAAAGGCCAAAAATCTTATGAAAAGTGTCTCCTACAAACTAATCTGGTAACTTTGCACATTTTAAGCATTAGAGTACATAGAGACATATGGGGATCTTTTAAAAAAAAGCTGCCATCTAACTCTTTTAAGTCTGCTATTACACTGTGAAAGGTGGAATGCTGTTTCAGATGAAACTCTTAAAATCAGTCTTTTTCAATCAGATTTTTCACTCAGAGGAAATCAGTCCATTTCTAACTCAATTGAGCCACAAGTATGCTGGTATATTAAAAGAATAACAGAACTGGAATGGACTTTGGAGGTTTTCTAGTCTAACCCTACTGCTCCAACAAGAAACCCTGTACCATTTCAGATAAATTGTTGTTGAATCTCTTCTTAAAAACTTCCAGTGTTCTCCTGATTAATTGTTCTAACTGTCAAGAAATTTCTCCTTAGTTCTAGGTTGGTTCTCTCCTTGATTAGAAGGATCTATTGCTTCTTATATTCTCTCTAATCTTTGAGAGGTTCAACATCTTTAACACATTCTTCGGCTCAGTATTTGTAAACAGCAATGGATCATGCCCAGTATTTCCTAGCCGTACCACAGATAACAATAATGATCTAATACATATCGATTTCACAGAAGACAATGTTGAAAAATCACTACGCAATCTAAAACCATCTCTATCTATTGGACCGGATGGAATATGTGCCTACTTCTTAAGAAAACTATCCACTGCCATAGCCAAACCTCTAAGCATAATCTTTGAAAAATCTTTCAGGACCAGCTCCTTGCCTAACCTATGGTCACAAGCCACAGTCATCCCCATCTTCAAAAAGGAGACCCAAGCCTAGTTGAAAATTACAGGCCAATCTCCTTATGCTGCGTCACCTGTAAAGTCATGGAATCAATTATTAACCAATCCATCATCCTCCACTTAGAGACAAATAACCTACTCTCCAATAAACAATTTGGTTTCAGAAAAAAACTATCCTGTAATCTACAACTCTTACACTGCAAAAACATATGGACGACACAACTCGACCAGGGCAAAGCAATAGACGCAATCTACATAGACTTCTGTAAAGCCTTTGATTCAGTGGTACACGACAAACTACTCCTAAAATAAAATCCTATGGTATCTCTGGACAACTGAATAACTGGATAGAAGCATTCCTGTCAAACAGACAACAAATGGTCAAAATCGGGAGCGTCCTATCAAATCCAGTACCTGTCAATAGTGGTGTCCCCAAGGTAGTGTTCTAGGACCAACTCTCTTCATACTCTACATAAAGCGACCTCTGTGATCATATTAAGAGCAATTGCGTTCTCTTCGCTGATGATGTAAAGCTGTTCAATACCACAGACAATACTGCTACCCTACAAAAGATCTTGACTATGTATCAGAATGGTCAAACAAATGGCAACTTCAAATCTCAACAAATAAATGCTCTGTCTTACATATTGGCAAAAAAATCAGAAAATAAAATACAAGCTGAATAGTCAAGAACTTGTTAATGACCCAAGCTCTGTAAAGGACCTTGGAATACTCACCTCTAATGATCTAAGTGCTAGAGCCCACTGCAACTACATAGCCAAAAAGGGATTAAGAGTTGTTAACCTAATCCTACGTAGCTTTTTCTCTGGTAATATCACACTACTAACCAGAGCATACAAAACATTTGCTAGACCAATACTCGAATACAGTTCATCAGTCTGGAACCCACATTACGTATCTGATATTAGCACAATTGAGAAAGTCCAGAAATATTTCACAAGAAGAGTTCTCCACTCCTCTACTCGTTGTAGAATACCTTATGCCACCAGACTTGAAATTCTAGAACTAGAAAACCTTGAATTACGCCGTCTTCGGTCTGACTTAAGCATGGTATATAAAATCATACATTGCAATGTCCTACCTGTCAATGAATACTTCAGCTTCAACCATAACAACACAAGAGCACACAATAGATACAAACTCAAAGTAAACCGCACCAAACTTGATTGCAGGAAATACGACTTCAGCAATAGAGTGGTCAATGTCTGGAATACTCTACCCGACTCTGTAGTTTCTTCCCCAAACCCCAAAAACTTTAACCTTAGACTGTCTACTATTGACCTCACCCCTTTCCTAAGAGGTCTGTAGGGGCGTGCATAAGCGCACCAACGTGCCTACCGTCCCTGTCCTATTGTTTCTCTTATTCTTTTATTTTTCTTATATGTACCCATTTCATGTATTCACAACTATGTATACACTTATACTTATTATCTTGTAAACAATTGGCAAATCAAATAAATAAATAAATAAATACAAAAGTAAGACTTCTTTTAATTTTTAATAGTAATTTTATTAAAAATTACAACCACAATGGCAAAAACTAGTATGAACTGGCGAAAAATGAAAAAAAAAAGAATGCAGAGTTTTGACGCAGTAGGAAGGAGTATAGAAAATTTCAAGGGATTGTGTTGATTATGGCTGAGTATGTTGGGAAACAGCATTATTTCTCAGTAGACAAGACACAATAATCTTGAAAATGCAATTTATGATGTTTCTCTTCAGCTTGAAGATAAAGCCTCACTTCTTTTGGATTCCCTCAGGTAGCAGATATGATTGGAATGCTGCTCCTCAAATTTTCAGTTTCTTCTTCCTAGATCTTATAAAAGCCCAGGAAGCTCAGAAATTTATACTTCATCTTTCACGAAGTCCAAAGCTGGTCAACTACTTTGACTCTTTGTACCACAAGACTTCCATTTGTTGAAGTGATGGTTAAATCCTCTAGTAACCCTATAGTTATAGTATAGTATTCATGCTATACTTATTGCATATGTTTATATACTTCATACATAAAATCATTATTCTACTTTTCTTGAATTTACTAATGTTATAATATTTGGGAAGAATTAGCTGATAAAAAATTATTGTTATAAACTGCTTTAAATTAGCATTTAAAGCTGATGAAGGGAATGTTCCCTTTCAAATAAAGAAACGTCTTTAGATTATTTTATCAGCTCCTAAAGGTTGGATAAATGGAATTACATAATCCTCAAATAGGTGTAAACTAGACAAGCCATTTGAGAGATATTTCCTTATCCTAAAAAGAAAACAGAATGACCATGGATGGACAAAAAAACTGTGGGAACAGAAGCAACTTCCAACTTCTTCTCAGCTTTCCCCATCTTCCTTCCTTCCTTCCTTCCTTCCTTCCTTCCTTCCTTCCTTCCTTCCTTCCTTCCTTCCTTCCTTCCTTCCCTCCCTCCCTCCCTCCCTCCCTCCCTTCCTTCTGCTACTTTGGCTTGTGGAGGTGTAAAAGAAGTATAAGAAGTGCTGCATAGTTAGAGAATTGTCCAGGGGGGCAGTGTAGGCCAAGAAGTGTGCACGTGTGTATGTCCTTGCTTTCTATTTCCCCTTCCCTTCCCTTCTACTGCTGATTGTGGTGGAGGGAAGAGGAGAGTAAACTGTCACAGCACATTCAAAATGGGCATCACATGAGTGCAGCTGCAGCAGCCCAGCAATACTGTAGCAGCACTAGCAGCCACCCAGCAGCACTAAGGCACTCACAGGTTTCCCAAACTTTATTCCCTCAGGAATTATGGATCTCAGATTTTGAATACATACTGTAAGTTGTCCCATTTGAATTTTCTTATAATGTGCCATTTCACCCAGTTAAAGGTTATTGGAACAAGAGTCCAAATAGTATATAGCTATCCACACAAATGTTTGTGTGTGTGTGTGTGTGTGTGTGTGTGTATGTGCAATAAAGTTTTTGGGGGGCTAAAATTAAATTCAAAATTATTTTTGGATATGAGATACAGAAAATTGTCATATATAAACTCTAAATGAGGTGCACTACTGTATATATCCCGAACTATCCTTGAAGAGCAGAGATACATTTTTGAGGTAATTATTTCTTTGGAAAGTTTATGCATGTGAATAGTATTAACTGTCTTGTAAAGTATAATTGACAGAAGTCTTTGATCTAAGGATTTCCAAGATTAATGACACAGTTTGTTCAATTTTATACTTCAAACAGGTAGTTAATGAATTTTCTCTAAGAGAAAGAGAAATTCAGTACCTGTAACAAGGCTTATATAAAACAAACTAAAATTCTTAAATAAAATTGCAGTGACTCCAATTTCCCTCTAATGCTTTATAGAGCATAACTACTGGAGTATCACACAGCTAACTTTTTTTTTTAACCTTGCCAGTTTTAAAATGTGTGGACTTCAACTCTGGGGAATTCTGGGAGTTGAAGTCCACATATTTTAAAGCTGTCAACAGCTTGAAAAACATCTCAGAGGGCTACGGATTGAGACAGAAGAGACCTCATAGATTATCCAGTATGAACACTGCTACTGTAAGAAATCTGCACCATAGAAAATACCGCCCATTGTTTAGAAAAACAGACAAAACATTTAAGGGGACAATCAGGCAGAATTATGGTAATCCACTCTCCAATGTTCAGCCAACTAATTAAGAGTCTTACACTTAGGCAAGAAAAACCAAAAGTATACATATGGGTGAAACTAGGCTTAATAGCAGTAATTGTGAGAGGGATCTTCAAGTCTTAGTGGACAACCATCTAAATATGAGCCAGCAGTGTGTGGCGGCAGCAAAAAAAGCTAATGCAATCCTAAATTGTATTAACAGAGGGATACAATCAAGATCAAGGGAAGCACTAATACCACTCTATAAAGCCTTAATAAGACCACGCCTTGAGTACTGCATCCAGTTTTGGTCACCACACTATAAAAAAGATGTTGAGACTCTAGAAAAAGTGCAGAGAAGAGTAACCAAGATGATTAGGGGACTGGAGGTTAAACATGTAATGAACGGTTGCAAGTACTCGTTGCAAGTTGCTAGTCTAGTGAAGAGAAGGACCAGAGGAAACATGATAGCAGTTTTCCAATATTTGAGGGGCTGCCACAGAGAGGAAGGGGTCAAGCTATTTTCCAAAGCACCTAAAAGCCAGACAAGGAATAATGGATGGAAACTGAACAAGGAGAGATTCAACCTGGAAATAAGGAGAAATTTTCTAACAATGTCTCTCTCTCTCTCTGTGTGTGTGTGTGTCTTTGTCTCTCTCTGTGTTAAGAATTAGTTGGAATTTTCCCAGGTTGGAAGATTAGTTGAAGTTAGTTGGAATTAGTTGAAGCTGAATTTTTCAGTATAATTTGCAAACTGGTTTAATTTACCATTGTGAAGTGGATAAATCCTTCTCCTGTTTTAAACATGAGTTTCCTTGAAGCTCCAGTCTCTGCTCATTTTTAACAGTTTGTGATGATGTTTTAGGAGCTGCGTTACCTAGTTGGTCAGCTGAATAATAGATTTAATTGACAGAAAAGACACACAACTCATACTTTACACATCTCCTTCACTCCTGACAATCAGAAATTACCTCCACATTCAGAGAGCGCCATCATCTTCCTCTTGCACACACAGATATTAAACCATGTTTCCAAAAATCTGCTACAAATATCTCTCAACCACAGATATATCATCCAAAATGTACAGGTAGCCTTTGACTTATGACCATTCACTTAGCGACTGTTTGAATTTACAACAATGCTGAAAGAAATAACTATCAACCAGTCCTGGCATTTACAACCATTCCAACATCAAAACCACTGCAGTCATATGATCAAAATTTGACTGCTTAGCAACTGGCATGTATTTATAATAGTTGTAGCATCCTGGGCTTATGTAATTGCCATTTGTGTTCCTCCCAGTGGCTTTTGACAAGCAAGATCAATGGGAAGAACCAGATTCACTTATTGACCACATGATTCTCTTAACAACCATGGCAAAAATGTCTTAGTGGGTTAAATTGAGCACAGCTCACTTAACTGCATCATTTAGTGACAGAAGTTCTAATCCCAATTGTTGGTTGTAAGTTGAGGACTACCTCCATGTGCAAATATGAACAATCCATCTGTTCTTAATCTTCATCTAGTTCTGTACCCAAATATGAAACTTACAGGTAGTTATAACTCAGAATCATCCATACCAATTTGTGGTTAAACATTCAGTTATTCAGTTCCCGTTTACTGAAATTTCTGCCTTTTTTGTACATTTCATCTCTTAGAGCCATATTTTTGGGGGACAGTGAAGATACAACAATCCCAAATGTTCTAGAGTAAATCCACTAAATTTTGAAGATCCAGAAGTGTACTGTTTCATTTCTGTATATCCTTATTTTTAACAGGGTTTAATTTGGTATAGACTTAGAGGTGTTAGGTGGAAATGAATAATTAAGAGATGAACAGAATTAAAATACAAAAGGCACAGAGAGTGATAATTACCTACTTGACAGGGGCCATTCACAAGGCAATTGTTGGGTGTGATATTCTGACATTATCAAGATAATTAACACATGTAGTATGATAAGATTCCTTTGCCTTTGTAGATGGGAAGGAATCTCTTTTTGAATAGTTTCATAGTATTGTTCTTTGCATTTATTTATTTTGTTCAGAGATGAAGTCAAATATTACGTATTCTTGAAACTATTAACAGTTAAATATTTATTTTTATTAAAGTTATAAACAACCTTTCTCAGACATACAGCTTAATCATGTGTAGTAAGATTGCTCAGAAAACAACTGCTCCAGTAAATTAATCCTGACTAGATTCAAATTAAAGCCCCACCACTGAGAAAGAGAATTTATTCAGAAGGAATCTGCAGTTTGTTAAATGCATAGATCCACAGAGTTAGAATTGGAAGTCTCCTAATCCAATCAGCTGCTCAGGGAAGGAGACTTTAGTGCAGGAGACAAATGACTGTCCAGTCTTTTCTTGAATGTCTCCAGTTATGGAGCATCCATAATTTCTGGAGGCAGGTTCTTCCATTGCTTAATAGCTCTTACAGACAAGGAATTCATCCTTAGTTAAAGTTTGGATCTCCCACTCTAAACCTTCCATCTGTTCATTTTTGTCTTCCCCTCAGGTGTTAGAGGGAATACATTTCCTCTTCCCTGTGATATCCCTTCACAAAAACACTCCTAACAAAAACCTACAAAAAAAAAAAAAAAAAGAATAACGCCCCAGGGAGGACAAGGATTCTCAGCAGACCTTCAGTACTGAATATCTGGCATGAGGGAAGAGAAGAAAATGAAAATATCCAAGACAAGTGGAACTTTCATGCCTCACTCACTTGGACAGAATGGATGGCCAGAATCCTGAAGCAGGGCACTTCAGAAAGGAGGGATCATATCTAGAATAATTTATTTTATAGCAGAGAAAGAAGTCAAGAAAAATAAATAGTTGTGAAGTATAACTTGCAAGATTTCATTATTACAAAATAAAAATATATCCAGTTACTTTTTTCGTTTATGTGTCAAGGGTTCTCTTGATTTCTTCTTTTCACGTAGAATAAAAGATGCTTCTCATCATTCTAGTAATCAAGACTCTATGTTCCCAGTAACACCATTATAAATAGCTTAATTATGAACCTTTTTTCTTTAAAAAAGTACATATTCCTATCTTTTTGCATCAGATATCAAAGTTCAATTTGAATCACAAGAAATATCTGAGGAGTTCAGATTTGCTTTATATAGTTCTACATCAGTAGGAGGCACATTAGAATGTTGTGTTAAAATTAAAATACCGCTACTGAATAGTAACAAAATATGAGGTATTATTGAAAATAGAACTTGAGAAATTACTTAAGTTTAAATAACCTTACTTATATGAATAGTGATGCTCAAATGAAGGCTTTAATTTGATTCCATTTCTAAATGCAATATTTGTATCCATTTCTGGAAGAAAAACTTGTCTCTTTAATGACAAGGTCAGACAATGGAGCTTATAGAGGAGGCCTATATTCATATGGAGCTAAAGACATCTTCAAAACTGGTTGCTAGGTTGCCAAGCTGTTTTTTTTCCTGAAATGTTGCTATAATCTGTCTCTTGGTTTCTCAAAATGCCCTTTTTTCCCTTCTCACTTTGAAAGAAGCATCTTTCCCCACCCCCGAGGCTTGAGCATTTCTTCTGAATTTATCTAGGTAGGGTTTACTTAGAGCTAGAAGTGTGAAGGGTGCTACTGCTAGGATAGCTGTTTTCTGTTGCCATCTTTTTGAAGATCCTGGGTTGTCTAAGCTGAAAAATGGGGAAGAAAAGACGATATTCACAATTTCCCCCTTTGGGATTCCTGAAGTGCTGAATGTCAGGACAGCTTCAGACCACTGAAGAGAGAGAGGATGGTACAGTAACAGACAGGATATTCAAACAGTCACTTCATAATTAACTAAGTGCAACTTCACCCCTGAGAATTTCTCATCTTTGTAGTAAATTTCAACAGTAAAGTCTGTTTCATGAATGGAGATTAGAAAGAAAAAAAATGCAGATCTCCCCCCACCCTGCATGGCATGAATATTTATAGTGTAACTAAGCCGGGGCCTATAAATGCTTGCAAAGCTGATAGCCCCATCTACTTACTTATTTACCACCAGCTGTGAGCAATTTCTCAGTGGTTTACAATCATATAATATCTACACATAAAAGCAGCTATACATACAGAAATAAGAACCACGGTGCTACATAATCTCATAACCGTTAGATCTGAAATGCCCTGCAGATGGGTTCAGTTTTCAGAGGCCTTCTAAATGATGCAAAGTAGGTGAAATCAATGTTTGCTGGGAAGAGGCTTTTTCATAAGGTGAGTCCAGAACAATAAAACACTGCTTTCAGACATTGCCCAGGTTATGGGGTACCCTATGCTTTCCTACCTGGGATATTTGTATTGGATAGGTGGGTTCTGTCTGGAAAAGGTGGTTTTAGGACCCAAAATAGCTCTTTAAATTATATTCAGAGGCCTACTGGAAACCAATGCAGAGCATACCATTATGTGACTCTAATGACTCTCACCTACCCACATGCTATCCACTGTATTCAGCCCCAACTGCAATTTTTGGATGATTTTCAAAGATAGCCCCATGAAAAGCAAATGATTATGATAACATGTATGATCCTGCTCCAGGTAGGGCAGTAACTAGTTCTTCTTTCAGATAGGGTTATGGCTGTTATATAATCTAGTTTGCCAAATGCTCCCCTAGCCACAGCCTTGCTGTAGTTGTGACTCCAAAACAAACCCCCAAGTTGCAGACCTGCTCTTTTGTAGGTATGCCACCTCATTCATGGTTAAGATTTACCAATGGAATGAGGGGAGTACGAGTTGCCAATGTTTACAAAGTTTGTGAATTTCTTTTAAAATGTAAAATGTGGAAATGTTTGTTTTGAATTTTTAGTTACACTTGACTAATAAGCTGTGATCAATAGCTGGGTCAGCCAGATTTCTGGCTGAGGTCATGGCGAGATTGGACATGAGGAGTGGGTCTCTGTGCTCCCACACTAAGTTCTCCCCATTGGAGGGCTCCGAAAGGAGCTAAAGTCACCCTGTAGGGGTGGTGAAGTAAAGAGGGATACCCTGTAGGTCGTGGAGAGCTGGAACTGTTCCGCTTGACTCAGGGCTTCTTCCCTCTCATTCACGATGAGGAGAAGAGGCAGCCAACAACCGAGGCAACAAAGAATGTGTAGGAGCAGTATAGATAATAAAATGGATAACAAAAACAAGGATAATAAAAACAAGGATAAATAGGTTGAAAAACAGCTTCTATCCCAGGGCAGTAACTTTACTGAATTCTACTGTATAGTGCAATATTAATGCAATATTGGGTTTTCAATTCAATGTATAGAATGTGAAGGATGTGTGTTTGTGTTTACTTTCATAGTCATAATGTACACTGAAGATAGTATTTAATTTGGTTGCATGAGGTACAATGACAATAAACTAAACTAAACTAAACTAAACTAGATGAACAGTGACTGGAGCTGGGTGAGATTATTCCTTTTTTTATTTAAAACCTAACTCTAAAAGGAAAGGAAAAAAAAGAAAATCCAGGAAAAGAGACTCGTAGAATTATTTGTTAAAGTGACGAATAACTATACAGAGAAAAATCCTAGACTCGAAAGAAAGGAACCAAGGGGAGAAAAGTTAAACCTTTTTAAAACATTGAAAATTGGACTTTCAAACTGGATAGGCGTTGTTTTGGAAAGGCATAAAATGCTGGAACTATCTACTTGAATAACTGACTTTGCTTCAATAAATTGAATTAAAATTCGATTAAATAACTTGTTATATTTGAAACAATGCTGAAACTGAAGCTGAGGGCACCACCTACTGATGAATGGAAAATATACCGTACCCCTACGAACCTGGGAAAATTTCTGATAAGAGAAATAAACAATATTCATCTGGAGAACTACAGTGATACCTTCTGTTCTATAATTATCTACTTTATGATTATTGGAGACTCAAGTGTGAGAATAAGGAAGACTCTTAAGTAAAGTAAAGTGACTTTTGACTTTGGCAAAGCTTCCTGGACTACCTAAATGGAACTGATTGAATAATCCTGGGATATGAAGAATTATTATTATTGTACTCTTGGAGGAGCAATATTAGGCTTGAATATATTGGCTTTGGACTATTGAGTAAGAGTGGGACTTACTAAAATAAGACAAAATACTCCACCAGGGGGAAAAGTGAAATTTCAAAAGAAATGGTGTTGATGTTCCAAAGCATTAAGGATACTATGACAAAGAATCACAGGGAGATCACAGGAAGATCAAGAACCTGGAAGGCATAAATGGGAAAATAGAAAATACCCTACAACTGATAATGAATCAAAATCAAAAAGTCTAGGAAAGACAGGAGATAACAGAAAGAATGGAGGAAAAGATAGAACAGACAAATCAGCAAATAAAGCAAGAAGATGATAAGGAAAAGACAATGAAGGTAATAATGACTGATGAAATAAACCAAGGGGAAAGTAGTTAAAGAGAATTAAAAATGGAATCAGATAAGCAGGTAGATACTTTCAAAAGGGAGATAGGGGCTTGGATAGACACTCTATAGGCCTGGCAGCATAGGAGGATAGAGATGGAAGAAATAGTTAGACTAAATGGTGAAGACACAGATGTTGATAGAGACAAAGATCCAAGAGAGGAGTAGGGGAGGCAAGCTAAAAAATGAATAAGAATTGAAGTATCAAAACGGAAAAAAAAACCGATGGATAGAAAGGAAATAGAGTTGCCAATGCTTACAAAGTTTGTGAATTTCCTTTAAAATGTAAAAAGTAGAAATGTTTGTTTTGTATTTTTAGTTACATCTGACCAATAAGTGCTATCAGTTCTAGCTGTGATCAATAGCTGGGTCAGCCTGTGGAAACTGTCTATATTGAGCAGTTAGACTGGAACCACACTTTATTAATAAATGTTATAGAAACAAATCACGAAGCCCTGATTGCGAAGTTCCTTCCCTTCCTCTGCAACCTGTAAGCTAAATTAAGGCAGAGCCAATTTGAGGATTTTTGTTGTTGTTATTGTTCCTTATTTTCTGGGCTTAAAGTCTGTAGAGATTTCCCAAGGTTTCCCAAGGTTATCTCTGTGCTTTCTATACACACTGCCTACATAGAATAAAGTGAATAAAATATGAATCTGATATATGTAAATCCCAGGTTGTATTCCTGGTATATTCAGGTAAGATTAAGGAGGACTTCTACCTGAAACTTTATGAATCCATTGCTAGTCCATATGGAAATCAGCTCTATAGACCAATGTAAAATGTATTGTACTTTTTATGGCTGTAACTTGTAAAATAAGGGCTCTGGTTTTATAATTTGAGGAACAATCCCTCAGAAATTAAGTAATAGTACGTGAATATTATGTGAATACGAAGCAGGAGCCAAGTAAATGTCTCTACTCAATGTAGATTATGTATACTATTAAGTCTCAACATAAGAAGAAAAGCTTTAGGTATAAATTCAGCTCATAGGAAACACTAATATAAGCCACTTCTTGCTCTATGTCTTTATGTTAGAGAAAGAAAGCTCTATAATGCAGTAACATGATATTGTATTTCTTTCCTTTTAATCAGAGTTATGATTTATTATTAAATCACAGATCAACTAACTGATCTATATATTCTCCAATACTTGGACATATTTATGCAAATATATCTCTTTTCTGTTCTGTTTTCCAAGAATCACTTTTACATATAATTTCTTTCAGGTAACAAACATTGGCCAGAATATACACAAGGCTATTCAATATGAGGAAATAGTCTATAATAATATTTAACTACTCTGTTAAATAGTGCAATGTTTTTTTCTAGCTTACAGTACCAAAATCTTTCAGAAAAAATAGGTTATTAATTTAAGATCACAGTTCTGCTTTCATAAGCATGCTCTGCAGAATGTAAATTGGTTGTGCTTTAATGCTTTTACAGTTAGTATAGCAGGTGAAGAATTAAATATTAAATATGGTGCCTGCTTTTTTATGGTATATAGAAAGATATGCAAGTATTTCTACTAAAACTCCAATTTTAAATTCTGAATATTATACTTTCCTGACAGATTTGTTCCTGAAAAGAAAAATTAATTGTACTAGATCAAAAATAGAATAATGAATCTAGAGAAAACAGGGTGATTTTACAGAAGCTCATTTGATATATATGTCAGGTTCCTTGATTTTTAGAAATTTCATGTATCATTAATTAATCTGTTCACTTCTAAGGCACAATTTACACAATTATTGTGCATTCTCCAATTTATACAATTATTGTGCATTATTCTTCTTGCAATAAAAAAAACCTTACTGATTTTTTAAATCTCTGATTTATTTATGAATTTATACATTCATATATTAATGCTTTTCTATTGAGCATATCAATATTCATATTTTAATACTTTTCTATTCAGCATCTGTATAAATAAAATGAATAAATGAAGTTCTGGATAAAGAAGAAAACACTAAAACAACATATGTACAACTAAGCATTATAGTTTAATTCTAAACTTGTGGAATTATTCCAATGAGTACACACTAAGTCTTGTTGCTCCATCATATAGTACAACTGCAAAACTATCCATAATTCTGCAGTTTTTAATAAAAAGATAGTCGCTCGTTCAATCACATAGCTAGCATTTATCCATAAAAGTGTCTCAAAAATATATATTTAGAAATTCTGGTGCTTGCATCCAAAACTTTAGCTTGCATATGTTCTGTAGAACACCACATGACTTTCTGCCCTCGAGATTCTAGAGATTGTTCTTTAAAAATGATATGTGGTTCCAACTAAACCTTAAATGATATGTGCTACAAACTAAACATATTTAAAAAGAGTATTGTAATTTTTGTATTCTCTTGGTTGAGATACCTCATATGTTGTGTCGGCAGCCTGTGTAGATGGCAGTGGAATTGGACAGTGGGGAAGAACGGGGACCGGTTTGGGAGTCTGCGGAGGACACGGACGAGGGTATGCGTCTGATGGAGAGATGGGGCTAGGACCATCTGGGAGTTGTGTGCTGACTCTGGAGCTTCCAGAGTCTGGCAGGAGCAAGGCAGAGGAACAAGGGGAGCCTGTTCCCAATGTGCATGTGCACAGAGCTGCTAGAAGGCAAGAGCAGCTAAGACAAAAGGGGCAACTCGGGAGCAAGGCTTGGAGGTGATTGCCCCTCCCCTAAGGTATAAAGGAAGTGCAAAGGTAGAGAAACCTTTGCAGGAAGCAAAGTTGTTCACTCTGTTCGGTTTAAATATTGAAGCTCTGTGTGGACTTTGTATTTCATTTGGCTTTTTCAGTTAATTTGGCACTTTAGTTGTTGGCAGCAATTCAAAGAAGATAAGGTGAGTGCTTATCTCGAGGGATTGTTTCGGACTCATTTTGGGCTGGGAATGAGCATAATTCCCAGCGTTGAAATAAAACAAGAGCTGTTTGGACTAAGCATGTGTTTAATTACAGTCTCAGGAAGTCTTGGTCAGAACATCATATAAGAAGACAATGAAAGAAGAGATAATGGAATACTTACTGCAAAAAAGATTTGTAGAGAACTGTGAGCCACTTCTATATATTGATATTCAAGAACACACCCTGACACAGTGATGTAGCGATGGTCTTCTGGGGCCCAATCTGGGGCTGGAGTCACAGATGTCACTGTGCAGCCTGGGCCATTTTCCATCCACCAAGACCGGTGCATTGAAATATTGAAGGTCAGAATAAGATCTGTTTCCTGTCAAAGGGAAAAATCAGTAAACCATCAGTTGAAGTTTAGTTTGAAAGATGGCTTTACTGTAAAAAAACACACACACCTTAAAATATCTCCACTCAGTTTTAAAATTAAAATTTGCAACTAGACTTGTAATTTGTGACACAACATTTCAATTTTTATGGTATCATTCAGCTTCCATAAAAAAAGAGAGAGTTGATTCTGTCTCCTGTATATCCAGTGACAAAAAAGACTGGCAACAGAAGGCCACAATCCGCTTAAAGAAGCAACCTGTGAAAAGGAATCCAAGTGTTCAGTCAAGCAAGAAAATTAAACCTTTTGTGTGAAATGGCTGCTCAAAATCCAATCATCCCCACAGATTGTTTTTACAGTTCCATTAATTTTTATTATCAATATTGAGCTACCTAATGAAGATTTTGAAACAAAAGGAAGAGAATGTCAGAAAAATAGCAAGGGGGAAGTCACTGAAAACAAAGGTAACCGTTGATGGTCATCTCAGGTTTGTCAAACTTTGGGAGGAATGTTCAATGGGCAGATGAGTCAAAAGTGAAATAGTGGGACTTCGTAAACATTATGTCTGAGGGAAGAGAACCATTATATTTCACAATAAGAACTTCATATTAACCGTTGAATATGAAGGTGGTAACGTCATGGTTTGGGGATACAGATAGCCTTCAACTTACAAACACAATTGAGCATTTCTGTTGCTGATGAGACACTTGTTAAGTGAATTTGCCCATTTTATGACCTTTCTTGCCACAGTTGATAAGTGATTCACTGTAGCTGTTAAGTTAATAACACGGTTGTTAAATGAATCTGGCTTCCGCACTGACTTTGCTTCTCAGAAGGTTGCAAAAGATGAATTTGTGGCCCAGGGACAGTGCAATCATCATAAATATGAGTCCATTGCCATGGTTCTGAATTTTGATCACGTGACTGTGGGGATGATGCTATGGTTGTATATGAAAAATGGTCATCAGTCAATTTTTTTCAGTGCCGTTGTAACTTTGAATGGTCACTAAATGAACTGCTGTGAGTTGAGAACTACCTGGCCTCAGTATTGGGTTACTTACCATCACTGAAATAAGCAGAATTTTTTGCTTTAAATCAGGCCATCCATCCCTTAGCACAAAACATGGTATGTATTTTATGTTTTAGACTGGCCAAATAAATGTTAAGACTGAAATTGCATAGACATGTTGTGGCACTATGTGATTTCACTAGGAAACCCTCCGATATTCCTAAAGTCAGCATGAAGGAATGAGCCAAAATGTCTACACAGGAACATAGGAGGTTGCAATGGAGGAAGCATTTGGTTGCAGTTATTGCTACTGATATTACCAAAAAGAATAGTTCCTTTTTTACATTTGTGCCTCATACTCACTGGATTGTTTTGCTTATGAAATAAATGAAACAATCACTAAACTTTGGTGTTATTTGTTCATTCAACTTTTTATTTATTATCACTCACTTGAAGTTCCGATAAGATACAGTACAGAGTAGTTCTGATTCAAAATTCAGAAGTTCTAAAAAAAGGCAAATATATTTTCAAAAAACTGTAAATTGGAATAGCCAGCTAATTGCTATATATTTGATTGTTCTCATATATTCAAAGCCAATAAATAACGAATAAGGCAATCTATACATTGTATTCTTTATTAAGCTTTATTATGGTTTAATGTGGTGATAAACTACTGTATAAATACTACAATTATATATGATGTTTTCCTAAAGCTCTTGACTAAATACCTTATCAAAATTTCTTAAGAAATGATAACTGTCATCCAGTAAGGTCATCTTAATGGCTTATAAGTGACTAAAGAATAAGAATATTAATAAAAGGAACCATACAATAATACTATCACAGTGGAGAAATGCAAAGTAGAATACAAGTAGTCTTGGTTTAGTAACCGCTGTTGGGACTGGCATCTTATTAATTAAGCAATGCTATCACTAAGAGATAGTGCAACTGTGCTTATGATCTTATGCCAGCTTTCCTTCAATTTACAAACTTGCAGATGCTGAAAATATTAGGATTGTCATAAAGTTAATTTTTCATCACTGTTGGAACTGTGAATGGTTTTTAAGGAAGGAGCTGCTAAACAAGGACTACCTGTACTTCAAATATTTTCATTGCCATTAAAGGTGTGTCTATTTATGCATGAATAATTTACTGTAGATTTAGAGGTAAATTTTAATGTGATCATTTCTGCAGGTGACACCAGATTATTCAGGATTATCCCATCAAATAGGCAATGAATGGCCAAAGTAGTCCACTATAAATTTAAATGTAAAACATTGAACTTTTGGAGCTAAGTATTACAGCTCAATATATTCTCTAGGAAGATCAGAATTGATTGACCAGAAAAAAGACCTTGAGGTCATATCTTAAGGTGATGAAAATTCCAATTTATTCCACGCTAGGCATTATACTGGTGTGGTGACTATACTTTGGTTACAGTGTAGTGTTCTGATTATTGCATTTCAAAAATAGATAATGTAGGGCTAGAAAAGATAAAGAAAAGTGTAGGAAAGAATAAAAGCAACTCCCAAAGGAGCAAAGGTAACAAAATGTTAAGCCTTTAAATTTAATTTAGTTTAGGCTGGAGTAGGCACAATATTTGTCATACATTGTTTCGTAAAGTGGTAGAAATAAGTTTTTCTTTGTTTTTCATTCTAGTACAACCCAGTTTCATCCAGTAAAATTAAACAGAGGAAGATACAGAATGCCAAGAGAAGAGTACTTCCTCATGAAGCAAATAGTTAAACCAGAGGTACATAGAGAGATAAGAGATAGAAAGAGAGACAGTATGTGTAAATAGGTAAATAACCTTTTAGAGATCACAACTACAGAGAAAACTATGCTTTTCAACAAAAGTTACAAAAATAAAACTATGAAGACTACTTCATTTTACCTCTCATTATTTTTGGTTTCAATCAGTCAAACTCTTTAATTTTACATGCCACAATTAATTTAATAATGTGAAATTAATGCTGTTCCATTTTAATTGAAATTAAAGCATTTGAAAAAATGACGACTAAATATGATTGGGATTCAGGTTGATATATGTTCCCTTTGAAGACACCTGAGGCAGAAAGAGAAACCACTTCCCTTGTTAGCTTCCTTAAAATCCACAAAATAAAAATCTTTTACCTGGGAGAGGGGAAGCAAAAATCAAATCTACTGTAACAAACAAACAAGGCAGAAATCTAACTGCTAGTTACGGTGATAAGTATAGAAAAAAAGGAAAGAAATATAGGTTGGATAAACTATGATATTGCTTCAGAACTTTCATGAAGTCAATCCAATTCTGATATGACTGTAAGATTTAATGCAGTTCAGCAGTGTTATAGTGGAGTTATATGCATATCTACTAAGATATTAGTCCTAAACCTAACCAAGGTGTGGGATCCACTCTTAATAGTCTGATAAGAGACATGATTCAACAGCTAAGCAAAGAAAATCTGTCACAAACAGTGCTACACTTAAATTATTTAAATTATCTACCTCTATTATCTAAACAAAATCTAAATGCACCAAGCATGCTCATTGGCTGCTTGGCTCCATGCACATCACATCTGTGTCAGTTTATATGTGAAATATTTTAACAACCAAGATGGCCAATTACTCTGTGGTGTACTCCCTTTTTATAAATAATTGATTGAGAGTGAATAATTAATTAATAGAGGCTATGGGGGTATTAACAATCAAATGTGTGCCTCAGAAATCTGTAGTGCACGAGTTCTTTAGGTCTGACTTAGAGCTCAGCCTTGCTGAGACTTAAAGCTGCAAATGGGAAGTTCTTAAGAATGAGGGCAAATATATATGTCCCAGGATAATGTTGCAAGATCGACTCAGGATTGGTCATCGGAACCAGAGGTTTACTTTTATAAGCTTTCAGACTGGTGCTGGACCCTATATTCCGTTCTTAAGAAGTCTTCATAAAAAAGAAGATGTCCTTTCATTGAGTGTAGAATTTTGACTCTAGAGGGGGAAAAAAACCCTAACAGAGAATGGTGCCTCACCTAAAGAATGGTGAGAATTTAGCACTTGCCCTTCATTGCATTAGGATAAAATAGGAAGTTCTTTGTATCCTTCATATGAAACAACTTCCTGCCATGAAGTGTTTTTGGTAGTAAAATAAATGAGAGCTTAAGCAATATCACTTGTATTCATGTCATAGTGGATGATGTGTTGAGAGCTGTCCCCACAAAGGAACAGCAGCATGATAGGATTCTGCGGGAAGTGATTGAAACAGCCCAATGGGAGAATGTTAAATTAACCCAGATAAGATCCCATTTAAGATGAATGAAGTTGGGCATCTGGGACATATACTTTCATCAAAAAGCATTAAGCCAAACGATAGTAAAGTTCAAGCTATAGTTAATTATTGCATTACAAGATAAAGAAAGGTTAACAGAGAATTTGGGGGAGGGTCAGATTGAACTGATAGCAACCTCTGCTTGATAAAGGCCATGTTGCAATGGCCTTGGGGATATGAAAATACATTGACATTTCTGAAAACAATACTGGACAATAAAGATCTTGTTTTCTGAACACTTTTGGGTGTATTTTATAGATTTTTGGCTGTGAATCACAAAAATAACCTGTAATTTAACCTATCATGTATCATTTTATAGAAATCTTCTGTTTTTGCAATTTCTTTTTATCTAATGTATGTTTTAAGTTTAGTTATTTAACAAAGTTTACTCATTTTAATTTCACTAATTACTACTACCCACTAGAATACCCCTCTTTATTGAGTCATCAGTGTTAAGTTTCAAGGCTGTCTTGTCACACAATGGCAATATATATTCTTCAATACCTGTTGGCCGTGCTGAACACATGAAAGAAATATACAAAAACATGGAATTGCTATTGAAGCACTTCAAGTAAAACTGGAATATCTGTGGAAATCTAAAAATAATGATTTTGCTGTTTGAATATGTCAAGTAGATGTATTGATATTACATATGCAAATGGGACAGCCATGCAAGAATGCCATTTTACATTAAAACAAAATGGCCAGTCAGAAAGAATTTGGTTCCAGGATAGAAAAACCACTTGTTGACCCGACAAAAATATGTTTGCCTCTGTTTCACATAAAACTTGGACTGATGACAAATTATGTGAAAGTGATGAACAAGAAAGTGAAGGTTTTTGTTATTTGAGACAGATATTTCCAATAACTGATGCCAAGATTAAAGAAGGCATTTTTGTTGGTCCATGGAGCATATCTGTCCTCAGTGACAAGCAGTTTGAAGATTTGTTAGTGGGGCCAGAAAAAATTAATTGGAAAGCATTCAAAGATGTCATTGAGAATTTTCTTGGTGATTACAGGGTACCAAGCTACATTCAGCTAATTAACAAACTTCTTACAGAGTACAAGAAATGAAACATGTTAACCAATATACATTTTTTCTTGGTTTTGATAACACTTTTAGAATATTTTATTAAGATAGACTTGGTATGATTTTATGATCTGTTATAAAATAAAGTAACTAAATTACAGTTATCTCGCTTAAGTATGAATTAGTAAAATTATAGTCAAATGATTGTTTAATAATGATATTAGGATATATAATTGTTGATTGATAATATGAGTTATTATGTAACATAATTATTATGATGACTATGAAATGGATGCACAAAAAGGAGTGGTAAACCAACCGATACACTGTCTGTAAATATATGAAGAATGATGATGTTTTTTATGTTAAAAGAAATGAAACATGTTACATGTTCAATTTCTGTCTTCATGTTTGGACTTCTTTCCCAACAATCTAGATGCAATCAGTGACAAACATGGTGAAAGTTTTCACTAGGTCATTGCCACAATGGAAAAATAATATCATGAGAATCCATCAGTGCTGGTTAACTACTGTTGGACAGTTCAATGAAATATATCAGACACTGAGTAAAAACAAAAATCAGCAGTAGGCACTTAGTCCTGTTGAACTCATGCAGAGCATGGGAAATACCATATGATTAAATACATTATAGTCATTAAAAGTTAATTTAATATTTTTCAAGATTTTTTATGTAATACAGTCATTTGAAATTATGTTTGTCTTCAGTTTAAAGGGATCTAATAATCACTAAACGTTTTTCAGAAAACAAAACTTTTGGGAAAAAAATGGTTGTCTAGTGTATTGTGTACAGGACCTGTTTTGAAGTTTTATGACACAAATAAGACAATTATTGTTCAAGTAGATGCATCTTAGAAGCTCAGAATGAGATCTCAAATGAGTTGGGGCTTGCCTTTTACAAGAGGATGTTCATATAATTAAAATTTTTGACTGACACAATAGAACTGGGATGGCAAACCTATGGCATGAGTGCCACAGGTGGTATGCAGAGCCATTTGTGCTGGAACGTGATCCTCTCCCAAACTTACCTCACTGCACATATTCATGCCTCCCAGCTGATTTTAGCCTATTTGAGATCTTTTTTGGCCTCCCAGAGGCTCGAGGGAAGCCTCTGCAATCTTTGGAGGCCGAAAAACAGATCTGTTTCGTCACTTCCGGTATTTCCAGAAATACCGGAAGTGATGAAACAGGCCCATTTTTTGGCCTCCAAAGGCTGCAGAGGCTTCCCTCGAGCCTCTGGGAGGCCAAAAATCAGCTGGGGGGACACTCGGATGCCTAATGCAGGTAAGGGAACAGGGAGATCATGTGCGCATGCGCAGGGGGGTAGGGCCCCCATGCACATTGCCTTCTGGGTGCTGGCATGCAAGAGCGCATGTACACAATTTTCGGCACAGGAGCCCCAAAAGGTTAGCCACTACTGAAATAGAATAATGCTGCAGTAGGAAAAAGTTATTATTGTGTTTGCTTCTATGATATTTCATCAGTATATTTAAATCTTAAAATTTTAATGTTAACAAAATTGCAAATGGATCAGAAGGCACAAGGCAACTTCTGTAAATTTCATTGGCAAATACAAGGATAATTGCAATGTTTTCAGTTAGAAAAATGCATTCTGCACATAGTCCTCCAGCATGTATCTAGTGAACAACTGCTGATTGTAGGTTTATTTTCTATAGAAGCATTGCCAAATATCGAATTATTGAATGACATAGTTATGGATGACAAAATAGCTTACTCTGTACATTTTATATCTAAGGCAGGAGGAGATTTGTGGATGCAGCTATCATAACGTCTGGAATTATAGTCTATCTGGTTTTGTTCACTCTGGGTGGCCATGATAGACAAAGCAACTAGAAGTTGTTCTGCAATTACATTGGTATATAAAGTAATGGTCTTCACAGGATGGTCTCTCGAAGACCAGGCAAGATTACTATACCTAGTCATATAAGAGTAGACATGCTTAGTCTCCTTCATAAATCATTATCAGAACAAATCACTCACAGAACAAAAGCATAGGTTTTTGTATTGGCCAAAATGATACAACTATGAGCATCAATTTAACTGAAAGGTGCAAGTTTTATCAAGAATAGAGCTTGATGTTAATGAAAATAATTTACAGCATTTAATTTATAAGCCATTTATTCAGAAAAGCAACTCAAGACTGCACAGTAAAACATTTAAAACATGCTAAAACAAAACAAAAGCAAAGAAACTAGAAATTGGAAGGAAGGAAGGAAGGAAGAAAGGAAAAAAGGAGGAAGAAAGACCTTGTCAAGGAAATGAAAAAGTATTAAAATATCACATATCTCCAGCAAATTTATTAAGGCATTCTAACCTAAGACTTGCTAAGAATGTCATTTTTTTTACACATTTCTTAAAAGATAGCAGAGAAAAATCAGAAGACTTTGGGGGACTCTAGGCAAAGCATAAAGGGAGGCAAGTAATGCCACATCCTTCATGATGTCATAATACAATATAATTCTTTTGTGTCATGATCGACTGACACAAATTGCCTAGTTACATCATGCAGCATGTATCATCATGGCTTTTACATGGCATCTTTGTTCTTCTTTCTTATAACTTTATTAATTTTCAAAAAAGATACAAAATTAAAAGATAACAGACAAAAATATTTAAAAAAGAAAAAGCTCAGGAAAGAGTGAAAATGTCAGCCTTTCCTTTCTCTCGCATCTTTTCAGCTGCCATAGTAACAGGGGGAGGGTGAAATAATTGGGCTTTGTTGGGGTGGGAAATGTGCTGGAGGTTTTAGAGAATGAGCTGTATAACTTGGGGAAAACTTTATTGTTTATGCTTACTTGCTTGCTTAATGCGCAACTGCAGTTCTTTATCAAACTAGGCCAAGGTCAACAGCCAGGTGTCTGCATCACTACCTGAAGATGCCCACATGACATTATACACATCTTTGATGAATGGACCGTTTGAACTATTATGGGTGGGAACGTTGCCATCACTTTGTATGTGTGTTTTTCGCACGTAAATCCTCAGATCTAGAATTCTTTTGATGCTACCACTTGATTTCCAGTAAAAGTTTCTTTTCTCTTTAACAATGGAGTCTAAGAGTGTCTTTCTTGGATTTTGAATGGAGCACCATCGGACATTATTATATTAGATCTCAGTTTACCAGCCCACCCGAAGAATTAATACTCTTTCTTCTGAGGGGGTCTGAAAAACAATGTCTAATTCAGCTAGCGACCAAGAAGATTTGGGAGCTACTGGAAAAACAACTTCCCTGCTTCGGTATGCTGCAGGGGAGGCCAAATGGCTAGCAGGGCTGCATCTTGACGAGAAACCAGTGATCCGACCCAAATGGTCCTTGAAAGTCGGATGGAAGGAACCAGAGGAAACCCCCCCTCCAGGGGTGACAACTACCCGATGGTGCCAAGGAGAGGAGGCTTGGCATGAGGAACAGAAGAGAAATCTCCTGCTAGTGCAAGCCTTAAATCTCCTAAATGAAGCTGTGGGAGGAAACAAACCTGATCAAAGGTATGAATTGCTAACTCATGGAGAGAAGGGGGAGGCAGCAGCAGCACTGGAAGCCCTGCCAGTCATCCCCATAAATCAACCTGGGCCAGTTCAACAGGTGGGAGCAATTGCTAAAAGGCATCGAATTCCAAAGGTGCCTCCATTGGAAGTAAAATATGGGTGGGATCCCAAGGAATTAGGTTTCTTCCTAGCCCAAGTTTGAAACTATATGGAAGAATATGGGGAGGATTTTTCATTAGAAACAGCTAAAGTGAGATGTGTCACCAGGGCTTTAGAAGGAACGGCTGCAAAATGGATGGTGACATTGCATAATGATAATGCCCCAAATTGATGAATTATGACCTATGCATGGCAGCATTGCGTGCCAGATTTGAAGACCCACTGACGGAATGTAAGGCTAGGATTAGAATGAAGACCATAAATCAGGGGCAGAGATCAGTGGCCAAATACACCCAGGAATTTAGAGAGCTGGCATGCCATATTTGAGGCTGGTCCCAGGGGGCCCTGATAGAAAGATGGGCTGAACGAAGATGTTTATCAAAGCTGCATTGCCAAAAAAGACCCGAGTAATCTGCAACGCTGGTACATATTAGCAGCAGAGGTGGAAATCAATCTGACCCGAAATAGATGTAGGGGTGGCCTTGGTTGGAGCAAGCCCTCCCCCATCAACCCTCAAGAAGCCCCAAAGCCTCAAAAGGGAGGATTGGCATGAAACCCAAGACCACCGCATGCTTCCACTGTGGGAAGGAAGGTCACCGGGCTACAGACTGCCGCACTAAGTTGGAGCCAAAAGAGGTGCCAGCGGGAGGAAGAAAACTAGAAACTCCAGCCAAGCCATGCAAGACTGCACTGAAAGTGGAGGAAGTTGTAAGGTTCGCCCTCTGAAAGGAGAGGAGCTGGGAACTCCAACCTCTTCTGGCGAGAGCGAATCTGAATCTGAAGATAAACCTCTGGTAAGTCCAAAGAAGGGCCCCATGACTATCCCAGTGAAATTAAGGGTACCCACTTCGGGAACCCAAGGGGAAATGTTGGCCTTGCTAGATTCTGGGTTCACAAGCTGTATAATCAGCTCAGAAGTCGTGGAGAAATTGGGATTAAGGCTAAGAACTTTAAAAACTCCCATAGCGTTTTGCCAACTAGATGGATCAGTAGCTGGGGGCGGCCCTGCACATTTTATAATGGAACCAGTGGACATGACAATGGGGAGACATTGAGAGACTTTGTGTTTTATTGTTGCCCCTGGGATGGAGTGCCCCTTACTACTAGGCTTGCCCTGGCTCCGGAAGTGGAACCCCCAAGAGGATTGGAGGAGAGGATCATTACGCATACATACTGAGCAACCCCCGGAAGGGAAGGGACAGTCTCAGAACTCCCAGAATTCCACAGAGTTGGCGTCCATGGGCAGTGAGAGCTTGGAGGGGGGGGGGGAGAAGATTCCCGAAGAATATTGGGATTTAAAGGAAGTTTTTAGTGAAAAGACATCAGACGAGTTTCCCCTCATCTTCCAACAGATTGCAGTATCAATATTCTACCAGAAGTGAAACTCCCTAAACCTAAACTGTACTCGACATCTGACAGAAAGTGTAAAAAAGAAAGGGAAAAACAAGAGAAATAAAAATAGAAAAGGAATGAATCACAACATTTCTGGTGTCGATATAAATAAAAAACATATCAAACTCTTACTCTAAGGTTAACATTTGTCTAGATTATTTCCCATATAATTCTGATCATCAAAACCCAAAATCAATTTTTCATTTCTTTCAGTTTCTCTCAAAAAGCCCAAAAATGTTTTCCAAGTACAAACAAAATTTGCTAAAGTCTTTTCTCTAATCAAGGGTGTCAATTTCACCATTACTATCAATTCTATCAGCATCAAGATCTATTCTTCCATTGTAGTTAATTCTAAATCCTTCTACCTTTGAACATATAAAGTCTCATTGCCATTATCATACATAAAAACCAAGTTACATAAGATGTTTCCATTTATTTTTCCCTTAAGCCCAAAAGAAAAGCCTCTGGTTCAACTTTATGTTCACTTTTAACATCTTCTGTATCAAAAAACATAACTTGATTCCAATATTTTCTAAATTTTATTACATGTCCACCAAAAATGAAAAATTGTTCGTTTAATTTGTTTACATTTACAGCTAGTGTCATGTACAAATAATACATTGTTTTATAAAAATCCTTTTAAAATTATAATTCAGTGCTAAATTTCAACCCTTGGTTTCATACGTTCTCCCTATGTTTCTACTAGAAGTGAGCTTCATCTATTTTAGAATTGAAAGTGGAACTTTCAGCTAGATGAATGACATAGTTTGCAAGAAGATTAACCTGTATCAGTCCAAAGTATCCTCAATCCAATGAGATTATGGAGTGAACAATTCAAATAATTCAATCAATACTTTACAAAGTACAAGAAACAAGTGAGGATGTTCATTTAGTTTTATTGGAACTTCAGAATGTACTCTTGACTAGCCTGAAGTTGTTGCACAGTTATTGCCAAACCTCATATTAGGGACCCTCCTTTCATCTATCAAACAATTCTTCTGCCTGAATTCCTTAGGGAATGCATTTTCAATTACAGCAGCAACAGGTTAAAGCACAAAGAATATTATGATTGGATTGGCAAGCTTACTAGCAGCCTGTAGAGCACAGGATTCAATGTGCATAGCAACAGCAGGGGGTTGGCAACTGGAAGGGATAATAACACCATATACAGATTGTACTATGTTGAGATACCAGCAGGAAATAGTTAGTGACGCAATAGGGGATATCATCAGGAGAATCAAATAACCTCAAAGTTAGGATAAAGATTGAAACTCAGGCAACAGAGTCAAACTGTATGATCTCTGCAGCTGTAGTGTCTTAGCAGTTGGCTCTACTTCAAAGAAGCTGAAAATTCACGATCCTCAAATCAATAATTGGGAACAAGTGGAACAGGCAGCATTAGGAGTAAAAATTTGTCTTGTGTGTCTATGTGCGTGCCTTTGAGTGAATATTGACTCCTGGCATTTGCATGGACAAGACCCAGCAATTTTCTTGGCAAGTATCTGCCAACGTCATCTTCTTAGATTTGACAGATAGACTGGCCTAAGGTCCTTCAACTGGCTTTGTGTGTAAAGGTGGGACTAGAACTGTCAGTCTCCCAGTTTCTAGCCTGGTGCTTTAACCACTACACCAAACTGGCTCTCATTAGGTACAACTACTTACAGCTAAATATAAGAGAAAGTTGGATGCTGACTTCATGTTTCGGTTCTTTATGCAGAACGAAGAGAATTTTATACTTTTTTTCTTAATATATTCAGAAATTTAGTCCCCAAATTTTAATCCTGGTCAAATAAATCAACGTTTCTTATTTACTTCCCCTTATTTAACAATCTAACAAGATTGATAAAAAAACAAGATCTAACGATCTTTAATTCCTCCAAATATCCCAGAACTTGATTTTTTACCCTGCCTTTCTCACTTAGTTTTTAAAAAACTTTTAACAGGCCTCCTTTGCAAATCCAATATAGGAAAATTATCCAAGTCACTTTCCTGATTTGTTATTGGAGTTGGGTGGCATAAAAATATGAAATATACATAAATGCATAAAGATGATAAATCCATAATCCTTTCCTTTCTTCTCCACTGTTTCTCTAAGGAAACCAGGGTAGTGTAATTAATGTACTTTTTTATGAAATATAAAGGTCTAAAGATACATTGTGTGCTTCATAGTGAGTGGGTGCGAAACTAAATCAAAAGGAATCACCTGATTCTTTTTTCTTTACCAGTGGCTAGAATGTAGACAAATTTCGGCCTGGCTTAGCCTCCATAGACTTTATTTTCTTTCTCCTGGCTTACGCTTTTCTTGTTGTATCAGGGCTTCTTAATGCTTACTATCAAGCTTCTCAGGATGCATTGTCCATGCACCAGTTTTTAATCAATTCAGTTGATAAAAGAAAAGCCTTTTCAGCCACTGGCTTTAACACCTCAAAGTCCTTCCAGATACCTTTCAGCACTAAAAGCAATGAACTTTAATAAGAATGACTTGCTGCAGAGACAGTTACAAAGAAAACTTCCTTTTTTCTGAAGTCTGAATAGGTGACTGAAATGTTTATTTACGGATCTGGTAGACAGCAGATATTTATCCTTCTAACTCTGATGCTCTGTCAGCTTCTTAAATTAAGTTTTCAGTAGCTGATTTTTTCCCCGGGAAATGCAAAAATGTGGTTGATCTGTCTCCTGGGGCTTCTTATACTAAATTTTTTGTTTGTGTTTAGTGCTAATGCAGAATTAGAGGGACTGCTGTGTTAGAGAGCTGGAAGATCAATGCTTTTATTACTTTGAATTGGAAAGCTGGTATATTCAATAGGGCTCCGGCTGGGGAAAATACTATAGAAAGCTTCCTTTCTCCCTTTCTTTCTGGGTTTCAGAATGTAAAACATTAGGAAATGTGAACTCAAAATAAAAGAATAATGCATCACTGGCAATTTAGTAGAATATGATAATATAGGGATTCTTAAAAGGAATTATAGCATTATTTTAATTATATTCTTCCAAGTAAAGTATGTATTGCTAACCAAGCAATACATAGGTACAGTATGATGTCAATAAGAATAAATGCTGAAGTCACTTTCTGACACAGGTGAAACTCGAAAAATTAGAATATCGTGCAAAAGTTCATTTATTTCAGTCATGCAACTTAAAAGGTGAAACTAATATATGAGATAGACTCATTACATGCAAAGCAAGATAGGTCAAGCCGTGATTTGTCATAATTGTGATGATTATGGCTTACAGCTCATGAAAACCCCAAATCCACAATCTCAGAAAATTAGAATATTACATGCAATCAATAAAACAAGGATTGTACATCGAACAATATCAGACCTCTGAAAAGTATAAGCATGCATATGTACTCAGTACTTGGTTTGGGCCCCTTTTGTAGCAATTACTGCCTCAATGTGGTGTGGCATGGAAGGTATCAGCCTGTGACACTGCTGAGGTGATATGGAAGACCAGGATGCTTCAATAGCGGCCTTCAGCTCTTCTGCATTGTTCGGTCTCATGTCTCTCATCTTTCTCTTGGCAATGCCCCATAGATTCTCTATGAGGTTCAGGTCAGGCGAGTTTGCTGGCCAATCAAGCACAGTAATTGCACGGTTATTGAACCAGGTTTTGGTGCTTTTGGCAGTGTGGGCAGGTGCCAAGTCCTGCTGGAAAATGAAGTCAGTATCCCCATAAAGCTCGTCTGTGGAAGGAAGCATGAAGTGCTCCAAAATCTTCTGGCAGACGGCTGTATTGACCCTGGACTTAATGAAGCAGTGGACCAACACCAGCAGATGACATGGCTCCCCAAATCAACACAGACTGTGGAAACTTCACACTGGACTTCAAGCATCTTGCAGTGTGTGCCTCTCCATTCTTCCTCTAGACTCTGGGTCCTTGGTTTCCAAATGAGATGCAAAAGTTGCTCTCATCAGAAAAGAGGACTTCGGACCACTGAGCAACAGACTAGTTCTTTTTTTCTTTAGCCCAGGTAAGACGCTTCTGACGTTGTTTGTTGTTCAGGAGCAGCTTGACAAGAGGAACACAACAAGTCCAGGATCCGTCTGTGTGTGGTGGTTTTTGATGCACTGATTCCAGCCTCAGTCCACTCCTTGTGAAAGTCCCCAACACTTTTGAATGGCCTTTTCCTGACAATCCTCTCCAGGCTGCGGTCATCCCTGCTGCTTGTGCACCTTTTTCTTCCACACTTTTCCCTTCCACATAATTTTCTATTAATGTGCTTTGATACAGCACTTTGGGAACATCCGACTTCTTTTGCAATTACCTTTTGAGGCTTTCCCTCCTTATGGAGGGTGTCAATGATGGTTTTCTGCACAACTGTCAGGTCAGCAGTGTTTCCCATGATTGTGATTCCTACTGAACCTGACTGAGAGACCATTTAAAGGCTCAGGAACCCTTTGCAGGTGTTATGGTTTAATTAGCTGATTAGAGTGGGACACTTTGAGCCTAGAATATTGAACCTTTTCACAATATTCTAATTTTCTGAGATTGTGGATTTGGGGCTTTCATGAGCTGTAAGCCATAATCATCTCAATTATGACACATCACGGCTTGAACTATCTTGCTTTGCATGTAATGAGTCTATCTCATATATTAGGTTCACCTTTTAAGTTGCATGACTGAAATAAATTAACTTTTGCACGATATTCTAATTTTTTTGAGTTTCACCTGTAATTGCCCACAAAAGCAAAGAATAGGGAGATGTAAAGTACCAAATTAATAAACTTGGAGAAGGCTTAGAAAGGATATTAAATAAAGAGTAAAATTCTGATGGCAGGTAGAAAACCGACTGCTGCATGAAGGAGAAGATAAAAGAACTATAGAAAAGAGGGCAAAGGAAACAAAATATATAAAAAAATAATTATGCAGAAAGAAATACACCCAGGAAACAACAAAACTATTACGAGCACCAAAGCCATAGCGTAGCTTTTAATAGCCATTTTTCTGGCAGTATATAATTTGAGTGAATGTGGAAAATCTTTAAGACAAGTTGTGAAATCCATATTTATTTGTTCATGACCACACAGTCACAGAACCATGCACTATTTTAATCTATACATGATAAGGCAAATAAGATATTTGAAAGAGCTCAAAAGATCTATTGCACATGTTTCCTAATTAGAACATTTATGTATTAGCGCAGAGAATATTTATACATTAGTGTAGTGTTGGTGAACCTTTTCAGCACCGAGTGCCGAAACGGGAGCATGCACAAACACGAGGGGTGGGGGGTGGGGTGGAGAGCGCCAGAAACTGGAAGATCAGGTCCCGGCACGCATGTGTGTGCCTGGAAACTGAACTTCTGGTTTCCGGCGCGCATATGTGCGCCGGCCATCTGGTCTTCCAGTTTCTGGTGCACATGCGCACGCAAAGAGCAGCATGCGTGCCGGGGAGTTGCTCTTCTGGTTTCCAGTGCTCTCACACATGCAAAGACCAGCTGGCCAGTGCACATGTGTGCACTGGAAACCAGAAGAGCAATGGGCGATGACTGGCATCCCTGGAGACATGGCTCTGTGTGCCACTTCCAGCATGTGTGCCATAGGTTTGCCATCATGGCATTAGTGCATAGGTTCCTGAACCTAGCAGTTTGTGGGAAATAAAAATTATATTTATTAAGTAATAAAATATCCCACTATGCTTATTGTCTTCAGAATACTACTTGGCCATTCAAATGTGCTACAGCTATTATTTCAGACTCTCCTAGTCTCAACCCCCTCTGTTCATCCTTCTCTTCAGGCTGCTAGGTCAAGCCAGTATAATTTTTTTCACTATAATCACTCTTTTGCCTTCATTTCAGCTCTCCACTATTCCTGCTGGGATCATCTGGAACAGGGCCTCAGGCAAAGGAAGTCTACTGTCAAAGAATCCACTATCTCCTTTTGGGCTTATTGCTTCTAAGGTCCTCCTCTGTAGACTTGTTTCATAGAAGCATTTACTATAGAAATGGCTGCACTGCCCTAAATGTTGTATCCACAAAGGACAAATTCTATGATAGGTTGATCAGTGGTTTCTCTGACTCTTTATTTCTCTTTCTCCCCCCCACCCTCTGTGTATGTGTGTATGTAGACCCAATAAAGGGAAACAAGCACAAAGTGGAACAAATCTGAAAGTAACATTAGGAATGTTTTTATTTTCAATTCAAGATTTGTACATAAAATTCAATGGGCCATCATTGTTCAATGAGGTGCTAATGAGGCCAGGGAGCAATGCAGTCAAGCACATATGCAGAACTATCCCAACCATTCAAAAATAATGTGATTGCCTAATCACTTGCTTTGTTTACAGTGCTGTGTCATTGTTAAGCAGGATGATGGGATTATTTCAAGTAGAGGTTTTGAGGTATGATCAACATTAGCGGGGACAGAGGTGGGTGTCACATGTGGCAGCACCTATTCTACTTAATGGCAGTGGAAGAAAGTTTATTTATTTACTTGATTTGTATAAGTAGCCATCTCAACCAACTCATTCTGGGCCACCAACAATTCTAAAAATATGTTTAAACAGTACAAAATAAATCTATACAGCAGCAAATAAAATTATCATAATAATTGTGAGGAAAAACAAGAAACGGCCCTAAATTTAGGGTTCCAGGCCTAAAAACATACAAAACTTTTTAAAGACTTACAAAATGCTAACAGGGTCAGGGCCATTCTAATTTCTGAAGGAAGGATGTTTCAAAGGGCAGAGCTACAGAAGACAAGGTAGATCTTCTGATCCCTGCCTGTTAATATTCTTTGGCCCACGAAATTCAGAGCATGCCCTGAATATTAACTGGATCTGATTGGACAGCCAAAAACTATTGAGAAAAGATTATCTTTTGGGTAACCAGTCCCAAAAGCCCAGGGCTTTTAGAGTGACAACCAGCACCTTGAATTGCATCTGGAAACTTACTGGTACCTGATGCAGCTATTATATGTATTGCATACCTGATACCATTTATTATGTGTGTACTGGTAGCTATATTTGTATCAGTTGAAGCTTCTGAATGTTCTTCAAGGGTAACCTCATGCAGAATGCCAAGATGTTCTTGTTGTTGATGTTGATTAAGGGTCAGCTCCCAGGCCAGACTAGTGAATGTCTGATTGACACAGATTCTGGATCCTTCTATCTTTTGTATGGATATGGAAAAGGTAATGAACAACTATCTTCCAAAGATGTACTTAAGTTACTCTCATGCTTACACAAAAATAGTGTAATCCAAAAATGGCATTTGTAGAATATCATAAATAATACTTTTGGTAAAGATTCACCAAGACCTGCTTGATGTAAATCTGGTTAGGAAAGTGAGCAATTTCCAGGTATGACCAGGTTTCCCTCTCCCACAACATCTGCATAGGAAGGGGTGGGATTCCATCAGTATAACACCTGGTTTGGTGATCATGCGCTTTGCTCCATGCTCGCACTCCACATTTAAAAAAGCCCATACTTACCTTCAACTCCTGTCAAGAAAAGAGCTGATGTGTGGCAAATCGCACTGCTGCGTGAATCAGCTGTGCTCTAATCAAAGGAAATAAAGCACAGGAAAGAACAGGGGAAAACGCGTGGGCCCACATGCTCCTCGCAGCAAACTGGTTCGGAGCTAGCTGATCATCGGAACAAGGGGTTCGTCCGAACCGGTCCGAACCGGTAGAATCCCAGCCCTGTGCACAGGAGGGATTTTTTTTGCTAGGCTCCAAGCATGAAAACCTTTGGTGTCATTACATGCTACCCAGCCTGGATGATATAAGACTGACATTGGTAGAAGCAAATTAAACAGAGCCACATAGTTCATTTCTACAAGTTTAACTTCCTTATTGCTCCTTGATTCCATAGCCAATTTGCTTCTGGAACATTTTCTTCTTTCTAAACTAAAGTTTACTAGCTTTGAAAGTCTTCAATGTTTGCGAGCCAATTATTTTGTGAGATAGGAATACATTTGAATTGATCATACACACTAATAAAAGACTTAGCTGGCTATGAATTGGCCCTGCTAACTTTGTCATTAGGTTTCTATTTGAAAGGGCTGATAATGTCCCATCAATATTTAGCTCAGAATGTAATGGAATAGTTGTTTTTCTGAGACTTGTTCTATAAAACATGTGAAATTAATCAGAGATAATGGATCTCACGGGGAAAGAGATCTGTTCCTCTTGGTTGTTATTGAACATCATTTTAAAAAAAAGCTGGGAGTGTCCAGTGAGACACCAAATCGGGTTTTCCTCTATTCACCCATAAATATTTCTGAGCCTTTGCTCTTCGTAAGCTTAATTATGAAAATTCAGCTCAAAGAGTGGAATTGTGCTTTCTTTACACTGTTCTCCTCTTATCAGTTTTCTGTGATCTTCTCAGACAGTACATCATTATCACTTCTGATGTCATTGTGCTGATTTAATACTTAATGCACTTTTTCCTAATCATGCTTCAGAGAAAACATTCCACAAATATGCTTTTTATTACTAATATGTTGTTCAATATTCATTTTCTGTGCATTAATTTGATCATTTTCCTCTTACACAAATCTGAAATCTGAAATAAAGAATACATGTGGTCAAATTAGAAAAATGAACTACACTGGAAGTATTTATAACACAAGAGCTGTTAACACAAAGGATCTATTTTCGTCTTCAGTACTTAGTTTGTTATTACTACAGGGAGAACCTCTATATACATGACATATTATCTAAATTCAGCAGCCTGCCTACGTATCCATAATATTATCTGAAGCTACTGCTTTGCAGTGTAAATTCAACACCTGAACATTTATAGCAATACTCTTTATAGTACTTCATGATTCAGGATATGTTTGAAGTCTGGTGGTACACTTGATACTATTCAAGTGCAGTATTGCAGGCAAATCCTGCCCACAGCCTGGAGTTCAATCTTGACAGGCCTCAAGATTGATTTGGCCTTCCATCCTTCAGAAGTTGGTAAAATAAGGACCCAGATTGTTGGGGGCAATATGTGAATAATGCTTATATTGTAAATCATCCAGAGAATTATTGGATAGTATTGGGTGGACATGTTACTCTGCACCTGGATGGGAGTGACTGGGGAAAGTCTCTAGTTAGAATGAAGTAATGATTAGATCATGTGGTGAATTATTGGATGTAGGGGTTGGATTTTGGGTTTTCTTTGTACTAGGGAAAACCTGGAACTTTCTGATTCAGGTTTTCCCCACATGTGCCAATGTGACATATCTAATAAAATGGATCTTTGGGAGGATGATATTATCGGAGTCTTTTTTCTATGGAGGTTGTTACTTGGAACGCTGACATTATCATTTTAGTGTCTACCAGTTTTAATGTTTGAAAGCCACCTAGATTTGCCTCTAGTTGAGATGGGAGGCATAAAAATCGAATGAATGAATGAATGAATGAATGAATGAATGAATAGGTACTCTATGGAATCCCCAAAGCAATCTACTTTCTCTTTTGAAACTCCAGACATATGGGCACTATTCTCTTATTAATTCTGGAGATCACAAAATTATTATTTTCTGTGATTTTTAGGGTTTAACACCTGACTTTCAGTGATTTCTAATATCTGGAAACAGGTGGGTTGGAGGAACAGATATCATTCAGCAGTTGTTTTTCATTTTGTTTTCCAATTCAAATGAACTGTTCCATCTGAGAAAATGTTAAGAAAGGTATTAGGCAAAGCTTTCTTATTTTACCCTTGTTAATTTTCAGATTAAAAAAGACAATTTTATTTTAGAAACTCACGTGCGTGGAGAGTGACTTGGTACCATGCCCTATTAAATTCACATCATACACCAAATTAGGCAATATTGTAGTAGTTCTCTAGTGTTATATCATTCATCTAAAATGTAACTGTGTTCTGTAATTAAATTTTATATAGCTGTAATAGCTTGTTTTTTTTACTTGTTTCACCCTCTAATATTTGTTTTTAGCATATGACCTAATTGTGAATTTTCAGCATTGTTGCCTATTTGTATGCAGTTATCATTCAGTACTGACTAGGAAATGGTATCAGCAATAGCACACTATTTGTGATGAGTGAACCCATCCCTGTCATTAGCTATTTGGCAGCAGGCTTTGGAAGCTAATGACAGTGATGGGTGTTTACTTGGCAACATTCTTTATCAGGTTATTAGCATAAATGCTTAGAATGTGGTACTTTATGGGAAATAGGAAGTATTTAAATTCATGAACAGAAAAAATCCAGTCTCTATACTGAAATCTATGCATGCAAAAATCTATTTTGTTTGATCAGATTTACCTTAATATGAAAACTATGAAATCTATAAAAAAGAAATATCTAGCCAAAAATTACATCTTCAGACAAGGCAATTTCCCAGATGTAGAAGTTTGTTATGACAAAGCATTGATATGCACAAGCTTTTCCCATAAGCAACAGGTCTGCGCATTTATGTTTATTTGATGCCTTTATTTATTCATTTAATCATTTATTTACTTATTTATCTATACACCTATTTTATAGTTTTCTCTTTTTCTTTAGTTTACTGATCATAAAGGTAGGTAAAGTTTCCCCTCGCACATACGTGTCAGTCGTTTCTGGCTCGACGGGGTGCTTATCTCCGTTACAAAGCTGAAGTGTCAGCACTGTCCGAAGATGTCTCCATGGCCATGTGGCCAGCATGACTAAATGCTGACGGCGCATGGAACGCTGTTACCTTCCCACCAAAGTGGTCCCTATTTTTCTACTTGCATTTTTAAATGCTTTCAAATTGCTAGGTTAGCACAAGCTGGGACAAAAACTGGCAAATACCACCTCTGATTGGAGTTTTTACAGTATCCTTCCCCTGCCACGCCCACCAAGCCACGCCCACAGAACTGGTAGTAAAAAAAATTGAATCCCACCACTGAGTTGTAGTCCTATACAGCTAAAGGGCACTCAATTAAGAAAAGCTCCTTATAGTAGAGTTACTTTTGTCAAACAAAAGTAGCAGCCTTTTCCGTAAATTAGAAAAAGCAAGCAAGCATCCATCCATGGCCATGTTGTCATGACACTCATTGTAAGCACAAGGCCACACAAGGAAATAAATGAATGCAAATGTGGAATCCTTTGTTTTATTCTAACCATATAACAACTCAAATAAAAAACGTCAACTATAATAGTAGATATTTCTAGCTTGACAGACTTCATCCTTTATTTTAAAGCCCTCTTTAACTGAAGGGCTATTTACATTGAACATTTTAAATATTAGAAATAAGGATAAACAAATTATGTTAATTTAAGTATTATATTTTAATATTTTAATGTGGGATTAGATTTTCATTCTTTTGTGTTATGCAATTCAGTATGCTTTAGTGTGTTAAACTAAATATTCAGTAGGTCTTTTCAACATGACCTACTCTTTGTACACTAACAAGAAGCTCTGGCTTCTACAGTGTATTAATAAATGCCTTTTCTTTCTCCCTTAATCAGATTGACAATTATATTAAATTTCATGAGACTCTACTTAAAGGCAAAGCATTGTTCTCAAGAAAAGCCAAGACATCAAACTCAGTTAATTGACAGGTACATTTTGGTTTCAAAGCAGCTTTCTAAAGTTTAAAGCTATTGCCAGAGTCCTCTTAAGAAAATCAATGAATACAACGGAAGTCCTGAAGTGCAGTTAATGCTTCAAAGGAAAAAAATACTAACTATATGACAGTGGCTTATGGATAATTTTTATTATCAGGATTACTATTCATAGTTACTATACTGACCTAATTTTCTCCTGTGATTTTTTAAAATCCATTTCCTTCCACTTAGACAGTCTTTCAAAGAATGTCAAGTAAAAAGAGAGCATAGCAAAAGAGCATGTATTTTATAAGAACAAAAGGATATAAACATGACCATGAATACATTTAGGCTAGACATAAGATGATACTTTACTATTCAGAAGAACAAAATTCCACAAGAAAAAGTGCAAAGATCATTTGCCAGGACAACGAATATGATTAAGCTAATGAGAAAGTCGCAGAGAGAAGAAATATAAGTTAATAAATTAAAAGCAATGAAGCATTTAATCCAATCACACTGAAATCTTTAAGGATTTTTTTCCCCTAGGAAAAACGTTCTTTATAGTGTAATATAATTCTTTTGTTAGTATTCTCCCTTCCACATACAGCTTTCCCTGATTTTTACACAGTAAATTTTGGAAGTAAGAGGTGAAATTTTGGAAAAACACAGAATGTTTTAACAGCAAAGAACCTACAGGCTGCGATGTAGGAATAAAATACTGAATTTTATTTCAATATTTTCAAATTTCAACTGCTGAAGGCTAAAGGTTTCCCTCTTGATTGCAAATGAGGGCCAGAGATACTTTTTAGGAACCCCCAAAATCTGTTGTTCAGCCTTGTGATTCCTTGAAGTACCTATATCTTTGTTGGAAGTAAAATATGATCTGGTTCCAAGCCAGAAGAAAGACACTGGAAAAAAAACTGAAATGGAAGCAGAGTGCAGGAAAGGAGGTCTCTATTTATTTAGGAATGAGGAACAAAATGAATTAGCAATCAGTTCTGAGACAACTGACAACCTGGTCTGGTGAATGGACAGACTTATATTATTTTGGGCTGTGTGATTGAAATTTCTTGGCTTGCTGGGCAAGAGTTTCAAGTGTGTGTTATTCTAATTGTGGTAGCTTGGTTTCTATTGTGGCTGGGAGGTCATGCCTTGTCCTTGAGGTTGGGTGAGGGAATGTAGATTTTATGTATCTTTTGTCTCTCTGCTTTTTAATCTGATCCATTCCAGCCTTCTGTGGAGGCTGCAGCTGAAGGTGTTTTGTTTATGAATGGAACAGTTTGTGAAACTAAATATCCATTCACAGATGCTTGAGTGGTTTTACTTCAGGGAAGACTTTTCTCTTCCAGGGTGTGTGTGTTTCTTTGCTAATATGGGGGTTTTCTTATATTAAAAGGGGGGGTTCTCCTTACACTTTAATAAACCAAATAGTGTGGGCCTACTAAGTAAAACTTCTGAAATGCAATGATAACCCATTAGGAATGAATACAAGCAAACATATAAGCAGCTCTCTTTTGTGCTCTTACTCTGTCTTTCTCCATCTGGTCTGCCCTTCAATTTTCCACAAGTTAAACTCAGTGTCTGACTGGACATGGCTGGGCTGAGAACTTAAATTAGGTTTAACTAGTGCTTGGATGTGACATTGCCAGGGCATATCTGGACTATAGACTAGATTGAGAAAAGTGAAAATAATCCAAAAGAACTTAAATGTTAAACTACTCCCACATTTCTGCCAAGAGTACCACATGGACATTTTTGAAGTTACTAGGAATCAGATTGACTCAAAGGAGCTTTACATACTTTAAACATACAAGTGAATCATGCAACGCCATCATTGACAGTCTTGAGGGCATGCTTGGCCTTCTAGGCAAGTGTTTAAATATCTATTGATGCTTATGTGCCTTGCTGAACTGAGATAATCCTAATAATTAGATTCTCCACAGAAATTGACATACGTGGATAAAGAATCAGATATACTGGGAAGACTATTTCCAAGAGAAAAGCAGCTGGATTCTGTCCTTAATGTCAGATGAGAAAGCTCCGTAATCTATTCCAAATAAAAGGTGCTTCTCTATTCAGTGACAAAAAGAAAAATGTATTGATCACCTAAAGCTGAATTTGGACAGCGAGGTTTCATCCTTTGTTCTGCAATAGATATTGAGTGATTGAACCAGATCCAAAACTGAAATTATTCCTAGAGGACAAAGAGGAGCAAGGCAGTAGAGACTAGTGATGAATAGGAAAGTGGAGAAGAATATGCTACCAAGATACCTGCTCCAAACTAGATGGAGAGGAAAATCCAGCAATTCAAGCATATTAGACAGGACAGGTAGCTCTAGAGACCCTCTTCCTCCTTTTCTTTTCTCCTCCTGCTCCAACTGTTACGTTAAAAAAGCATTTAAATACCAGCATCTTCAGTGTTATCATTTACAATAAAGCAACAATAACAAAACCATTTTACTCCTGGACCATCCCAGATAGTTGTACATCGGTAACTGCTGGGCCAATTCAGGCAGAGTAATTGTGCAGCCCAGTTTTCGCTACGAAGACTGCACTTCAGTTATATTAGTCCTAAAACAAATATTAATCAAAATGATGGGGGAAAAAGAACAGCAATCAAGTGATTTGGGAAGACTGGTGTGTCAGATCCTAATAAAGAAATCAGCAAGCAGATTATTATTTTTTTAAAAAGAGGGGAAGTAGCATGGAAGCATAAACATTCTTATGTTTGTCTCTGGGATATCAATAATTATAGGCAATACACTTATCCTTTCCATGCATTTTGACTCTATTTAAATTCTTCAGAAGGAGGAGTTCTAATTTTAAGCTATTTAATGCTTCTGACCCCTTGCATAGAGCCAAAGAACAGATGCAATCCCAAATTCAGTATTCTGCCTTTTCATCCTTTCGCCCTGTCTCCAACTTGGAAATGGCTCCTGTTGAGAGCAAAATTCCATCCAAGAGGCAACAGATGGTGTGGGAAAGTGAGAACTCTAAAAAAGAACTGTGATCCATGAATGCTTATGTGCTAATAAATTTGTTAGCCTTAGCGCGTCGAGAATTTTTGTGGCTCTTGTTCCATTCCTGTGCTTAATTTCTAAACCTTAAATTTTATGCACACCAGTCTGTCGTAACACTCTGCTTTTCTTATTTGAAAACCTTATTTCTTCAAACTAGGTGAGAGCTGAAAGAAATAGCATTTTGGGTGTGTATGTGTGAATAGAGTAATAAAAGATGCACCACATCACCCTTATAACACTGAAGACAGAACTACAAAAACAAAGGAAGATCAATGAAGAGATAAATACATACCTAGATAAAAACAGATTTTCCAATTGTTATTTTTAATGCTGTTTTGCCATTTTAAAATTGTAGATGTTTCTTATCAGCTGAAAAAAAGTTTATGTTCCTCAAGGCTGGATAAATGACTTGTGCTGAAACCATGTGAATGCTTACTTATCATGCCAGCATTGACTCTTCTCCTAATCATTATAATTCTGCAGGTTTTGAAGAATGCTTTGATTACAGAACTACTCTTCTTCCTACAATTTCCTTGTTACTCTCTCCTGGTTTAGTAATCACATTCTATTCCAATGACTTGGTCATTAAGGGGGGGAAATGAGAGAGAAGAGTGGGGGAGGGAGGTATTGATTATAGGTTGCTACCAGTGTCTTGTGCCTGACCCATTTTGGGTGGGGGTTTTTGCCCCTCACAGGGATGGAGAATTGCCTAAACAAGTTATCTCTTCTTGAGGTGCTGATTTCTCTGCTGTGCACATTTCACAAAAAATGTTAACCATAAGTTAATAAATTCAGCTCTGTGACTTTAATTAGTTGATTAGACCCTCTCACTGGCTGGGAACTGCTGCCTGAAACCAACCACACTTTAATCAGTTTCACACTGAAAACTTTGGTTGTCAAGCATTATGGCATTAGACAGCAAGTGCATGGTTAGAAAATGATTTTTTAAATTACTATCTATTGCTGTCATATTTGTGAATGGTTGCTAACTAAGGTAGTCACTAAATGAGTGCTATATGCATTGGCCTTGGGGTAAATCAACAGAGTCTGGAAATTGATTGTATGCCAGACATCAATGGGGAAAGACACTCCAAGAAAAGAAAAAGACACTCCTGCATCCACTATACTCTGCAAATGGGAAAGAGGAACATAGAATGGGTATTTGGAAAGTCAATAGGAAGTGCACAGTAGTAATGAATGGTGCACGTGTATTTAAAATAACTGCTTTAAGGCAATTGTTTGGAAGACCTACCAATGGGGAATATGAATCCTCTTGAGAAGGATCTCTATCTTTCCGAGAAAGACTGCCAATGGAACAAGAAACATTGTTTAGCCATATTTTGGTTCATAAAGAGTTACTATCCCACACTTTTAGACTGACACTGCCTTCCCTTTTTTATTTTCTTGATGAATCCTTCAGCCTGGAAGAACAAAGAAGCAAGCTGTACAATTTATTACAAGGAAGTTTTCAGAAGTCACTTCATGTGCAACATAGTATTTAACCCAACAGTACAAAAATTAATAAGGAACCCATTTATTATAGTGGATTTCCCCCCTGCAAGTGATAAGGCCTGTCAAATGATTCTGTCAAGAAAGGAAATCTTTTTCCAGTGGTTGCACAAACAGAATAAACCAGAGAAATAACATTATTTCAGATAAACGATCAATTTCTCCATAGTCCTTGACACTCATTTTAAAGAAGATTTCTGCTGGGCTACACCAGGAAGTCTCTCATGCATGTAATAGAATCAAAGAGGTCCATTATAGTTCTAAATTGGCATGATCTCTGTTCAGCTCTGAACTCACTTTCTCCAACAGCTGACTCAAGTCTTGAGAATCCCCAGTGGTTTTTAATTCTTGACAGATTGTTCCTTCTAAACTGTGGCATGTGCTAGAGGCTATTGATATCCTCTAAGGCAGGGGTGTCAAACTGGTGGCCTGCGGGCCGGATGCGTTATGCGCCGGTCACACCCACCGCAGTTCAACAAAAGGAAAAACCGTGATACATCACCTGACGGCAACTTGACGTGGTAAGTTTGACATCTGTGCTCTAAGGCAAAACATCATTTTAATTTCTTCCTCTATTTATCAAAAGTTTCTATTTTTTTTCCAAAAAAGAATGTTTTTTTTTAATTCCCCCCCATATATGTACAGATAGTCCTCAACTTACAACAGTTCATTTAGTGACCATTCAAAGTTACAATGGCACTGAAAAAAGTGGCTTATTGTTTTGACCAAGGCTTCCTGAGATAGTAACAATCACACACTGTTCCTAAAACCCTTTTTTAAAAATTATTTCAATGGCTGTGAATTATATGCATTCGCAGCCTGTAATGAGTCCCAAACAGTTTATGAATAGTCCAACAGAAGTCTACCAGTCTTTCGGGATAAGGCTGATAAGAATCCACCTTTATCTCCCTTGAAATGCTGCCAATGACTAAATTTCCAATTAACTGTACAAGGCCAAACAAAGCACAAAGTCAACATGGAGTTTCAGAGTTTAGGATGAACAAAGTTGCTTCCTGGAAAGGCTCATGTCCCTTTGCTCCTCCTATATGTCTTATGGGAGGGGCCAATCATCTCCAAGCCTTATTCCTGAGTTGCCCCCTTTGTCTTAACTGTTCTTGCCTTCTGGCAGCTCTGCGCAAATATGCACTGGGAACAGCCTCCCCCTTTTCCTCTGCCTCGCTGATGTCAAATTCTGGAGGCTCCAGAGTCAGCACATTACTCTCAGATGGCCTTGGCCCCATCTCTGTGTCAGATGCAGATCCCTCATCTGAGCCCTCCCCAGACTCCAGGACTGGCCCATGTTCCTCGCCACTATCTGACTCTGCTGCCAGCTTCACAGGCCGCCGCAAACCACAACACTTATGACCATTTTTCATAGTTACATCCTTTGCAGAATCCCCATGGTCATGTGATCAAAATTCAGATGCTTGGCAACTGGTTCATACTTATGACCATTGCAGTGTCCCAGGGTCATGTGATCACCTTTTGCGACTTTCTGACAAGCAAAGTCAATGGGGAAGCCAGATTCATTTAACCACTGGGTTACTAATTTATCAACTGCAGTGATTCACTTAACAATTGTGGCAATGAAAGTCATAAATGGGGGCAAAACCCACTTTACAAATGTTTCCCTTGGCAACAGAAATTTTGGGCTCAATTGTGGCCATAAATTGAGGACTACCTGTATTTATAAAACTTTGTGACTTAGCCAAAGAACAGCATATGCATATTAGTGCTAAAGAACCAGTTTAAGATACTATTGAATTAGGTGTTTCCCCCTCTTCTTCATATTCATGAGCTTGATTTTTTAACCTATATCATGTGTAAATGCTAGAATCATGCTAAATGTAAGAAGATTTAATGAATGTTGACTCTGATGTTTATGAATTCTTTTTCTTCCAGTGTTATTATCATCTACTGTTTGTCCAATCTATCAGTAATGACAATAGAAACTTTGGCCCTTTTGTTTTCGAGACGATTTAAATGTTTGACTTGTGCAACTGCTGTTAGGTTATTAAAAAGCACAGTTAAACAAAGCACTCCAGAAAAACCCTACGCCATCTGGAGACATTTATAACTGACTTTGGATTCAGACCAATAACTGTAGGAATGGTGCAGTACGACAATTTCATCGACTGCTCCTTTCTTATCTGTCAGAGACAAAACGCTGTGACTTACCAGCCAGGGCATGTCAGATCATCCCCATTATGCACTCAAGCTTGATTGAACATTAGAAAAAGACTTCTGAACAGAAAGAGTGCTGGAGAATGGGACAGGTTATCCAGAAAGATGTAACCTGTTCCCTTTGTTGAATGTGTTTAAATGAAGACTAGATAGCTATCACTTAGTCATGCTTTAATTTGGATTAGTACACTGGGCATGGGGCTGGAATGAATGGCTTTAATTACCCATTCTAGCCCTGGATTCTAAAAAGAACGTTTAATGGTTTAATTATCTCCACAATTTGTCCAAATCCTAGTGGATTTTTCACACACTGCAGCCTTGCGTAAGAGCCTGTTAAAAATAATTCCCGGGTAGAGGGTTGTCTATGTAACAGTAAGAATACTGGTTCAAAGACAAAAGGTTATATCTTTTTGTGCAACACCAAGTTTATCTACGTTATGACTCCAGCAATTAATAAGGTGATAAAATCTGAGAAGTGAAAAAACTAGAAGCAAAAAATGAGGCATTAATTCTCATTGCTTTTTCTTGGTCTTTTCACTAAGATCAAATGTAGTTGCTATTTTTCAAGTTTTATCACCGTTCATTTTAAAATGTTTGTAAAGTTTCTTTTCTTTTCTTTGTCTCTTGTATTCCCCCCCCCCAATTTTTATTTTATGTAGATTGGTGTAGGGGTTTTTCTTTTTATAAAATATAGATTATTATATAATAGGATAATTTTTCCCTACTATTCTGAAGATTGCATTGGTACAGTATGCAAAGCTGATTTTTTACCATCTTCTTTAGTAGTTCACTTTATTCGCCCTCTCTATGGCAGTAGGAATTATGTCCCAATAATGAATCATGATGAAAAAATCGCATTCCCTGTTGATAGACATTTTTTCCAGCTTAACCTATGAAAATGCAGTTTTTATGGAATCAATGCAATTAGTTTTATACTACTTACTCAAAAAGATGGGTTTTTAAAATGAGACATTTTAAAAGAAGAAATAAGTGAGCTGGCGTTGATCATAGGAAATGAAATTGAACTCTGTAGTCTGTGTGGGTGAATTTTAAGAAACAAGTATTGATTTCAGTTGATAAATATGAAAGTAGTTGTCATTTCCTTCGCTGCTGTAATAATAAAGATTAAATGGATGCCACTATACACTGCTGCTTTTGCTTTAAATATAATACAAAATGTAAACACACGTGAGAAAGTATTCTTATGTAATTGGTAGTAAAACACTCTGAACTCAACATCATTTACTTTTGAATGAATATGCAAGGAATTTCACCATTAATAACCACCCCTCCAAAATAAAAACTTAATAAGATTTTGAAATGATAGGAGGGTTCATATATATAGGAGAAAATACTTGCAAATGTTCTCTCTTCAAGCTCTGTGGTAAAGAGCATGATCAAGGGCTCAATTTTACAAATTACAAGGTTGCCTCAAAATGGCGAAGGAAGCCAATATTAATCCTATTTCACAAACAGGCTTTCATCTGCCACACTGCCAATTCACTAGCATCAATGAAGCAGCAGATAAATAAACACAATGGCAGGAACAGCAAGACAAAAACTGAAGCTGAGGCCAGATTTTTACTGAATCAAATTCTAAACGCATGTCTGAGTTATATTATTATTTTTTATTGTGTTTGAGAGGATTAAAGCACTGCTCTACTGAACTCTTACTCTCTTTCTCTTAATGGAAAGGGGGAAAAACCCATCGAGTAAACATACACCTACCATTCATCTTCTTAATTTACAATTATTTTACCAAACTACTCTTCATCTGGTTGATAGATTGTGTGGCATCAAGTCATTGTTGACTCTTAGCAATCATACACATAGATATTTCTCCACGACAATTTGTCCCTAACCTGTATTTTAGGTGTTCCAACAAACATCTAGCACAACTGTAACTAAATCCATACATCTAGCTGCAGGTTGTCCTCTTTCTTTCTACCTTTCTCAGCATTAGAGCCTTGTCTAGAAAGCTAGGTCAGTATCCAAAGCACACATATTTGAGCCAGGCCATACATACTATGAGTCAGAAGTGTAGGTTTTTTTGGTTCTAGTTGTTTGTTTTCTTGGCTGTCCATGTTTTTTAAGGAATCTTGGCAGTCACCAAAGTTCAAAGGCGTCAATATTCAATAGGAAGAATAAGTCCACCTTTCACTTCTATAGATGTTACAGAAAATAGTATGACTAGCATGATTCTGATCTGTCAATATAGACACATCACAGCATTTGAATATCTTTTCTTGGGGCGTTAATGGCCATGCTACCAAGTGGTCCTCTGTGGTTTCATTTCTAGATTTTTGGTTTCTTAATTGTTGATGGTGATCCTAAAAGATCCAGAAAATATCTCCCACTTCTGTTTCTTCATAATAAGTTCTAAGGCTGGTTGTTCTACTTGTTCTCATTAGTTTGGTTTTCTCTACATTTAACTTCAGTCTCATTTTTTCCTCACTGTGTTCCTTTTATTAGAACTTCTCTGGCTTTCTCCATTATTCTGCATGTGTCAGCAACGTCTCTCATTTTTCTCATTTTTTTAAAAAAAAGAAAGCTTGAACATCTGGCATCTCTTTTTCCAGGTAGGGCTTTAATTTGTGCTGAATGAACCTAAGTATTATTTTGCTAATATGTGAAATTAACAATATTGCATGATAGTTTGCACTCTTGTGTGTGTATGTGCCTTTGAATCATGTTGACTCCTGAACTATGCCTGCAGTTTTCTTGGCAAAATTTCAGAAGTGGTTTGCCATTGCCTGCTTCCTAGAACTGTGAGAAAATGACTGGCCCAAGATAACCCAGCTGGTTTTGTGCCTAAAATGGGATTTGAACTCACATTCTACTGGTACCAAGCCTGATGTCTTAATCACTACACCAGTTTCCTTGCATTTTTCTATATCACTTCTACCTGATGTAAGCACTTACTTTCCTGACCCGAGAATTGCAACGAGCTTTCGTGCTTTGGTATAGTCTTGGCATAGACTCCCGACATTCTTCATTCATCCCTCCCAAGAATACATACAACACGTAAACTTAACCATGATAAAGCAGCACATCAGTATTTGGGGAGAATTGCCTATTTATTCATGGCAATTCTTAAACCCACAAATTCTGAATAAATTCTGCTCTAGAACAGCTGATCTCTGTGATACTATTTAGAATGAAAGATGAACAAATATTACTGCCATGACCCTTCTTCATATGGGGCTACAGTAACCATTTACAGAAGGAATTTTTAAAAGATAATTCTTTCCTCCCACATAACCTTGAATGCACTGTCTTACTGTCTGTAAGTTACTCGAGATCCAATCCTAAAGCAACCATTCAGCATGTAAAGCTGAATGGGTTGAATAAAAATACGAGGCTAATGTAAACATCAAAGGACTGGGAATACATAGTACAGATATTCCTTGCTTACCAATTGCCTTATACTCTTAAAGTTAGAACACTGTAAAAAAAAAAAGCCAACTTTCCAACCAAGCCTTAGATTTATGATTGTTGCGGCATCCCATGGTCATATGATCATTTATAAGCATTACAAATGACTTCCAACAAGCAGAGTTAATGGAAACTGCATAAGTAAAATCATAAATTGTGATCATGTGATATCTTGCTTAGTTACCAAATGGGAAATGATGTTGTAAACCCATCACAGAATGGAATAGAATTATTTATTGGCCAGGTGTGATTGGACACACGAGGAATTTGTCTCCGATGCATAAGCTCTCAGTGTACATACAAGCAATAAGTGATAAATCATGATAGTAATCGTAAAATACAATCACGGTCACACTTAGTGACTGGGTTGCTTAATGATGAAGTTTTGTCCCAATTTGGTGACTAAGTGAAGTGACTACCTCTATATATGCTAAGTTTATTTTGTTCAATGATCCATTCTCATGTCATCGTTAAGCTCTCATGAATAGAAAACCTCATGCTCACATAAATGGGAAATATACAACATATAATGGTTATTTCACAGACCATCTAGGACTATTACAGCTCATCTCTTTTAATATTTTAAAAGCTATTTTAAAAGGAGCTTTTCTAAAGAATATTTGGTAGGTAGTTTCTTGCTGTTATTTTTGTTTTATCTCATTTGACTTTATCTCATTTTGTTGCTATTATTGTTAGTAATATTTGTTATTACTAAAACATATGTGTTTACTGTGAACTGCTTAGATTTGCTCTGGCAAGTTTTATTATTATTTATTTAAGGTGTACTAACTGTAGTTGTTTTAATATGTATTTTATTGTTGATTGCCACTGGTTCTATAGTTAATCTGATGGAATACCAATTAAATAAATAAAAAAATAAAATATTTGCCCATGATTTTGCATTTCTTGAAACTTTTTGTTACTTGGAACAGAATAACAATATCAAGTAGATATAAGTAAGTGCTTTTAGGTCTTAGATATAAAATATTGAAGTTGTTCACACTTACAGTGCAAGACTGGCTTTCTGCTTGTTAGCAGGACTATTTTGGACTACAAGATGCAAGAAAGGAGGTGCAAGGTTCACAACAAAATTATATTCAATGCAAAATTATGAAAAAACCATAAAATGCTATGACTTTTTATAAACCAGAATACCATAGCAATATTAATGAAATTTTTATTTATTTTTGTGGATAGGTCCTTCATGTTTGTAACCATATTTCAATGTATTGGGTAGACTAGTGCTTCTCAACCTTGGCATCTTGTGGATAGGTGGCCTTCAACTCTCAGAATTCCTCAGCCTGCAAGCCTTGCTGGGGAATTCTGGGAGTTGAAAGTCCACCAATCTTCAAGCTGTCAAGGTTGAGAAACACCGGTAGAACATTATTTCCATAAAATAGTTTCACTGGTAGTTATATAAAATGGACAGTCTTAGTGAACTTTTTGCTTAGTAAAATGGACACTTCAGTAAGGAGCCCTATTCTCTTTTCCACACTGATCTCCTATCCCTCTTTTCATTATTGTCATGCTATATGATGTTTTAGTATATACCTTGCCAGTTCTCTTGATGATCTATGAGATAGCTTTACAGAGGTTATATGAATACCCCACTGTCCATCATTGTGATAGATAAGTAATATATATAGTTGACAGCTTTCTGAAAATCATGAGGATTTTTAGGAACAATGAATATTACACACATACTAACAACTGGGAATGGGCAAATCTATCAATCATGGCATGTCACATTTTTCATTTTCAAAAATGAGCAATTATTCCCCCCCTCCATTTAATACTCTCCATTTTTACAAGCCATTTTTTCCATATATGATTTTTCTCCCTGTGCTTTCTCCTAATACATGCAGTTTTAGTTGCTGATTTTACTATGAATATCAATTTGGTTGCAAGTAACTAAAATTACATTATTAGAAATAAATGTCCATTTTTTTCTGTTTTTTAAGCTTTTTTGTATTAGTCCTTACCAAAGTATCATCCATCCAGCTTTTTCTTCCACTGACTCATACAGCTATGAGTGTTGATTTTGTCCACATTTCAGATATATTTTCCCCTCCTATGAATAGCAATAAAGACAAACACTGGCAGTTTGGAACACTCCATATTCTTACTTACATTCCTGCTATATAAATCAAATCGGAGCTCGGGTGGAATGCTTTACAAAAGTCTGCTTGGATTTTACTACTGGAATGTTACTAGCAACTGCTGCATTTAAGAGATAATAAATCATGTATCATCAGCTTTAGTCAAAGAATAGACTGGTTTGCTCTCCCACAACTTTATGATACTTAAGCATAAATCTATGGTCATTTTAAATGCTGCAAATTCTTCAAGGTAAGGTTTCTTTTTTTTCCAAGTAGCATCCTTGCAAAATGAAAATATTAAGCAACATGGAAAAGGATACCACAAATGGTTTGTTAATGCACAATTAAAACCAAAATCTTTTATAGTCATTTTATTACCGTACACCCATAAAAGACCCCATAAAAGAGCAGGTGGAGTTGCACTGTATGTAAAGGACCACTATATTGCTACAGAAATGCATGAAACCAAAGATGAAAACCTCCTAGAATGCATATGGGTCAATATAAAAGAAAAAAAAAGAATGACGTGGCCATAGGTGTATATTATAGGCCACTCAATCAAGCAGAAAAAAATAGATGTCCTTTTTGCCAGCCAACTAACAAACATATGCAGGAAACACACAACAATAGTAATCAATTATCCTGATATCAATTGGAAAACTAATTCTGCATCAAGTGAGAAATCAAATAAGTTCCTAACCAACCTAGCTGACAACTTTGTTGGCCAAAAGGTAGAGGGTGAAACTAGAGGGACACTCATACTGGACTTAATTCTTACAAACAGAGAAGAAGTAATAGAGGGAGTTGAAACTGCAGGAACCTTGGGTGAGAGTGACCATGTCATACTAGAATTCAACATAACACAAACACAAGCAACAGAACATAATAACACCAGAGTCTTGGATTTTAAAAGAGCTGATTTCAATAAACTCAGAGAAAACTTGGGAAAGATTCCATGGATGAAAATCCTAAAGGGAATCTTGGGAAACTCTAAAAAGTATGATCATAGAAGCCCAGACCAGCACAATACCACTGAGAAAGAAAAACAAGAAATCCAAGAAGAAACCAGCATGGCTGCACAAAGATCTCTCTGGCAAATTGAAAGAAAAAAAGGACAAGTACAAAAAATGGAAAGAAGGACGTACAACTAAGGCAGAATATCAGCAGTTAGCCAGAATATGCAAAGACGAAGTCAGGATAGCAAAGGCTCAGAATGAACAAAGACTTGCAACAAAAGTCAAAGATAATAATAAAAAAGTTTCTTCCAACATATAAATAACAAATAAAAAATAAAAAATCAAGAAAACAGTCGGTCCACTAAAGAGAGAAGATGGCAAGGAAGTAACAGGCAACAGAGAGAAAGCAGAATTGCTTAACTCATTCTTTGCATCGGTCTTCACGCAAAAAGAAACTATAGCTCAACCCACCAAAAAACATAACTGTAAAAGACAGACCAGAAATAAAAGTTAAAATAAGCAAAAAAAAAATAGCAAGAGAACACCTGTCTGATCTTGATGAAAACAAATCACCAGGGCCTGATAGATTACATCCCAGAGTTTTAAAGGAGATGGCAGAGGCCATCTCAGAATCACTGCACCATACCCTTCAAAAATCCTGGAGCACCGGGGAACTACCAGAGGACTGGAAAAGAGCTGATGTGGTTCCCATCTTCAAAAAAGGAAAAGAAACAGACCCAGGAAACTATAGACCAATCAGCCTAACATCAATACCTGGGAAGATACTGGAAAAGATAATAAAAAAACAGATCTGCCAACATCTAGAAACAAGTAAAGTAATAACTAGCAGTCAGCACGGGTTTGTTAAGAACAGATCATGCCAAACCAATCTTATTTCATTCTTCAACACAGTGACTAAATTAGTAGACCAGCAAAATACTGTGGACATAATATATTTAGATTTCAGCAAAGCATTTGACAAAGTAGACCACAACCTACTTCTTAGTAAGCTAGAAAAAAGTGGAATAGATAGCACCACCACGAGATGGACTCGCAACTGGCTGGCAAACCGTACTCAACAAGTAGTCCTTAATGGGTCTAAGTCTACATGGAGGGAAGTAAGCAGTGGGGTGCCACAAGGTTCTGTCTTAGTACTCTTCAATATCTTCATTAACGACTTAGATGAGGGAATAGAAGGGGAATTTACCAAATTTGCAGATGATACTAAGCTGGCAGGACATCATCTCAGTCTTCAAAAGTTAGGAAGGAAGCACAAAAATAACAGGTAGTATTCCCAGCATTCTCTCCATGGAAAGTAAGCAGAAGCAAAAAGAACACTGAATACTAATATTTACCTATGAAAATGGTATTGATGGGGGAACATTTTGTTTTTAAGATCATGATATTTGTTTCTTGGATGATAGCCTACGAGAGCACATGATGAACTGCAAGTCACAAACACTAGGAAGAATGTATAGTATATGACTGAAGCACGGTAAATTGATCATAAACTTTAGCTTGAGTCTTATATGGGCTGTAAAACATTGCAAAATTCTGCCCAGTACTTATGCACTGCAAGAATAAGTAAAGAATAACTAAAAAGTTGCCTATTAAACCACTCAAAGAAAAAATCAGGAATAATGCTGAATCATAAACTCCTCAACCTACCTTATGAATTTACTAATCATCACCATCAGTGTGGAATGATCAAGAATAAGTCTTTTTGGAATAATCAAAATAATGTTTCATTTCGTTAATCAGATAACTTCCTTACTTGAAAGTGGAAGTGCTGCAAGCATAATACTGTATATCTTATATTCACCAAAGCATTTGACAAAGCACCCATTCTGATGCACCAATTAAGTTTGGGCTGAATGGTGTATTAGGTTGATCTACTGTTGGACTGAAATTTTTACTGAAAGAGACTTTATCATTAGTGTGTTACTAATCTGAAATAAATTATTGGGTAGGATGCTGTACCTGGAAAACAAAGTAGAAATGGAAAAGTTGAATAAGTTTAGAGGAGTGGGCCAAAACTATACATTAAAAAAACATTTAAATGTAATATTATTTATATTAGTTTCAGCTCTTTTGATTTTTGTCAGTGCTACAATTAATATCTAGATAATTTTTGTGATTTTTTTTTAAAAAGTGTGAATTATAGTTCATTAGTGTTGTGTATTTTTATGTTTCCTTAGAAACCAGTTATTTTGATCTTTTCAATGGAGAAAAACTCTAGGATAGATAACTTTATTCCATATAAATTACTAGCCGATAATGCCAGGTATTTATTTATCCCAATCCTGTATTAGACAGGAAAATCCTGTAGTCGGGACTCACGCTGTTGTACTGTCTCTTGCACAGCATCACAACTCTTCTATTCCTCTCCTCGGGAGTTTCTTGTCTACACTGGTGTTTCATTTTTTTTAATTGCACTTGGCCAATCGCCTGACGTTTTCTTGAGAGGTGTACTTCCTTGTGAATTACTGTGAAGCCATTACCATGGCAAGTCCATTGTGCTATACAGTAGAAGCCATTTTAAGGCACACACCCCGAGGGGTGTGAGGGGTGTCTTACCCCCACAGTATTTGTTTTCAGAGGGTAAGTCATCTGTGTACCAAGTTTGGTTGAAATTGCTTGAGGCGTTCCAGAGTTATGCACCCCCCCCACACACGATTAAAAATGTAGTTCAATGCTAATGGAGAAAATGATTGGTTGTTTTTGTGTGAAAATGTGCAGATATGAGCATATGGCTGGTTAGAACAGCATGCATTACTCCTTAAACTAAGCAACTGCTAACAGAGAAGCTTAAATAAAGCTACCAGATTTTAAGTATATAAAAAGCAAATAGAATCCCCTTTGTCATGACAGACCGTCAGCACCTTAATTGTCTGAGGAATCTATCCAGACGGCACCCAAAGGAGGTTAACCCTATTGTGAGAAAATCTTGGAAACAGATCAGACTATTGGAAAAAGTAGTGGTTTATGTCTGAAAATTGGAATCCCTGAAATTGCTGCCCCAAACTAAGGAAATATAAGTATTTAAAAAAATAAATGTCTTGTACTATTTGAAAGAAAATTATTTTACCATAATATTGACATTACGAACATTATAAACATTTAGTCCTCAATATTTCTCCAAGAAATGTTTTTAAAAGGATCATATTCATTTGAAAAAGAGTGAAGAACTGGAATGAAATGAGACATTCAATTAGGTTAATATAACATCATTTTAATAGAAATATGAAGGTAAGGGAATAAAAATATCATGGAGTTGTAAATAGACTCTGTATTTTGGAAGAACTAGTATTAAAATCTCTCAAATGCTTCACCCTTCTGTTCCTTACTTCATCTTATTTTCGTACTTCATTCTTTATGCCTCAGTTATTCTGAATAGCAAACTTTCAAATAACTCCCATCTCTGTTCTTTCAGAATAGGTGTCTTCTCTATTGCACTGGCACTATTGCACTATTAATCCTCATCACTCCTTATCCCCCATCCCCTCACACTTGTGACTGTATGACTGTAACTTTGTCACTTGTATCCTTATGGTCTATATTGACTGTTTCCTAGTATGATTTGATTGCTTATTGTACTCTATGACTATTATTAAGTGTTGTACCTGATGATTCTTGATTCTTGATGAATGTACCGTGTTTCTCATATAATAAGGCTGGGTCTTATTTTTTTTTGAGCCCCGAAAAAATGGCTAGGCCGTCTTTTCGGGGGTGACTTAATTCCCCCCCTTGCATCTTCGGGTGGGTGGCGACAGCTTGGATGTTGACCTCAGCGTTGGTGGGGCACTTCATATCGCGGTCAACACAGGCAGCACCATATCCGGGTGTGCAACAAAAGTTCCTAACGGCAAGCCCCCCCCACCATCCCCCCCATTTCACATGTTTTAATATAGGCCTTAATTTGGGGGGAGGGGCTTAATTTCATTTCATGCCTATAAAACATGCTGGGACTTCTATTGGGCCAGGCCATATTGTTGGAGAAACAGGGTATCTTTTCTTTTATGTATACTGAGAGCATTTGCACCAAGATAAATTCCTTGTGTGTCCAATCACACTTGGCCAATAAAGAATTCTATTCTATTTTTATTCTTTATTGGCTACTGATCACTAAAAGCACAAAGAGCAAAATTAATGCAGTCAGCATTCTTGTTGGAAGTTGAAATATTATTTGTATGCATTTGTATATCTGTGTGAATATTCCTGAAATAGAAAATTGATGAGCTATTATTGGTTAAGCAGGTCTTATGACTGTAAGAGAAATAAGATTTATTTACAAAAAATACATCCTCTTATACCTGTGAATATGTGCCTGGTGAGAATGGCAGAAGGACATTACCTGAGATAAGCAAAATTTAGGCAAAAAAGCAGGCAGAAATTTTTTAGTTTAGTTTACTTTATTGTCATTGCACCTTGTACAACGAAATCAAACACCATCTTCAGTGCATATCATGACCATGACCATGCAAACAAACACAAACACACATCCTTCACCCTTCACACATTGAGCTGGAAACCCCCGACACCACACCAACACTGCACTATAGAGCAGAATTCAAAAGAGCTATTGCCTTGGGATAGAAGCTGTTTTTCAGCCTATTTGTTCTTGTTTTTATTATTCTATACCGTCTGCCAGATGGTAATAGTTCAAAAAATGGGTTCCCAGGATGAGATGGATCTTTGAGAATGTTTTGAACTTTCTTAAGGCAGCGGGAGCTATAAAGCTCTTCCAAAGAGGGGAGAGGGCAACCAATGATCTTCTGGGCAATGACAATAACCCTCTGGAGTGCTTTCCTATCTGCCACTGTGCAATTGGCAAACCATACAGAGGTGCAGTATGTTAAAATGCTCTCTATGGTGCAGCGGTCACCAGCAGTTTCTCATTCAGTTGTTGTTTTTTGAGAAGTCTCAGGTGGTATAATCTCTGCTGGGCCCTTTCGACCAAGGCTCCAATGTGGGCACCCCAGGTCAGGTCCTCTTTTAAGGTAACACCCAGAAACTTAAAACTAGCCACTTGCTCCATTCAGTCTCCATTGATAAGCAAGGGCTGGATGTCTGTTCCTTCTATAATCCACTATAAGCTTCTTGGTCTTATTAGTGTTGAGGACCAAGTTGTTGTCTCCACACCACAAAAGCAACCGGTCCACCTCATCTCAGTAGAGGAATTAGGGAATACAAAATAAATTATTTCCATTTACATACTATTTGTGATCAGTAAATCATGAGGTCATTGTATTTAGATCTCCCATAAGTCTAAACTAATTGGCCACTGCAAAGTCAACTCTATTGTAATGATGTCAGAAAAAAAGAGAGGGGGATTTTCTGTAAATTCCAAAAACTTAATAATTATTCTTAAGCTAAGGGGTAGCTGCACTTTCCGACTCTGAAAAATTTCTAGACTGTAATGGCATTATTAAATTCTTTAAATCAGCTTTCCCATCTCAATTCTTGTTTCTTTCAAACATGTTGAATTTAATTCACAAAATACCTGGGGCATCAGATACAATCATGTTGAGGAAAACTAATTTAAAGCAGGTTTTTAAAATGCTATCACTTTTTTAAAAGTGCTTGAAGATAGCAGCATAGTGAGAAGTGTTGAATGTTGAGAAACACTTTTTTTTCAACGTATGTTAGATGTTGTCAGCACATTGCTTTCCCAAGAGAGGAAAATTCGATGTGATTTTTGCAGACCAGATCTGTTAGCTCCATATATTACAAAATAACTTTCTACTGCCTTAGACAATAAATTAAGCACAAAACTCCACAAGGAGATATACGGGAAAATTTCTAAAGTACTTCATGCTATCCATGTGATAGACTATAGTTTCAATGTCCCCTACTCATCAAGCCAATCTCATGGGAGAGGGAATCTACTATAACTAAAGGACTCCAATTGGAAAGACTACATAAGGATGTAATCCTTAGAACAGATGTGAGAGCAAGAATAATGTTCATTCAGTTAAATATTATTTATGATGTTTATAGGGATAAAGTAAAAGCTTCTCAAATAAAACTTGATTTCTGGTTACAATACCTGGACAATACCTAGTTCATCTTGAAAACCTAAGTGGGGTTCAAACTTGGTTAGCAAGCCAGGAATACCATAATGGAAGTAAACTAGAAGGGAAATTTAGAAAATAATGGCAAAGACAACAGTGCCAACCCATATCTGTACTGCTGCCAAAAAAATCAATATAGCCATGTTTATGAAGTTACCAGGAATTAGAGGAAATTTTACTTTGACCTCCAAACAATATGCTGTAGGCAATATTTTTGGTAATTGTTAGGGATATATACCTTAGCAGAATCTGCACGGCAGTCAGGCAGGCAGGCAAATATGTGAGACAAACGTTTTTGTAGCTTACAGTCAGTAAAACAGATACACTGTGCTAGTTAAATAGTTTATTCCAGTAATAGTTTTAGCATAGTCAAACAGTCCATATATCATACACTAGTTCAGTCCGTCCAGGGATTAATCAGTTGCAAAGTCCAGTGTCGAAAAAGAGGTCAGTAAACTTACAAATATCAGTCCAGTAATATATCTCCTCACAGTAGAGATATGAAGAAGTAAAACCTCCTTTCTTCCTTCAGCAACAGCAGAGAACACGCAGTTAACAAACCATCAATCCATCATCGTCAGCAAGCAATCCAGTAAGCCAGCAATCAATCAAGTTCTCTTGCTCCCTCTTATGGCGATTTTACAACCGCACCCAAAATTACATGCTTTACAGTTAAAGTGACACACACTTAAACTCACTATCATAGTCTATATATATTATTTTTACCCAAACTACATTAGGTAACCTATGTTATTCCTAACAGTAATAAATGTTGAAAAGTTAATATTTGCCTTAACAAATAAAATGAAAATATCCCAGAAAAAAACCCCAAGCATAAAAAGCAATATCAATGTTTAGTCATGCCGGCCACATGACCACAGAGACGTCTTCTTCGGCTTTGTAACAGAGATGAGCACTTCCCACTAGAGCTGGAAACGACTAGCACGTATGTACGAGGGGAACCTTTACCTTTTGCATCACTGTGATTGTCATTATGATTTTTTTTAACACTCTGAGGACACTCTTGGATGGGATCCTTCCTTTTTTTAGTTCTCTGCACAATAACCAAAGCAGAACTGGAAAAGTTAAGAACTAGGCCATGGTAAGCAGTCCTCTTATTGCAGGAATTTAAATCGAAGCACATAGTAGTTACCAAACCATCTATCCAGTCATTTCTTGGCTATAAAGAAATCCAGTACTTAGACCTTCTTTAGAACTGTTCCTGCCATTAGGACACTTTTATCAAATTCAGTTAAGTTTAACTTATGACTATTACTCACTCCAGGGAGATAGAGTCGTATTTCTTCTTCAGTCATTTTTTTTCTGTAAGACCCAGTTGTTTCCATTTCTCCTTTTGCCCCTTCTTTCTGTCCAGGTAGTCCTTGATTCAGCAACCACAATTGGGACCAGAATTGCTAAGCAAGGCAGTGAGTCATGCCTGATTTTACATCCTGTTTTGCCACAATTGTTAAGTAAATCTCTGGAGTTTTAAAATGACTTTTGTGTTTGTTAAATGAATCTGGCTCCCCCCCCACCGATTCAAAAATTGTGATTATAGGTCCCCGGGGTGCTGCAATGGTCATAAGTACATGCCAGTTACCAAGTGCCCAAATGTTGCTCACGTGACCATGGGGATGCTGCAATGGTTGTAAGTATGAGGACCGATTGTAAGTCATTTTATTTTATAATGATGTAACTTTTGATAAATGAAGGGTTGTAAGTTGAGGAATACCTGTACTTAGTTGTCCATGTTACCATTCTTTGCAGCTGTTCCACTTGATCTAAGCCAGAGGTGGTATTCAGCAGGTTCTGACCAGTTCTGGAGAACTGGTAGTGGAAATTTTGAGTAGTTCAGAGAACTGGCAAATACCACCTCTGACTGGCCCTGCCCTCATCTATTCTCTGCCTCCTGAGTCCCAGCTGATTGGCTGATTGTTGACCTGCACAGGAGAACAGAGGTGGAAAGCAGGTTAGTGGGATGGGGTGGGAATGGTGATTTTGCAGTAACCTTCCCCCAGGAGTGGGGAGGGAATGGAGATTTTACAGTATCCTTCCCCTGCCATGCTCACCAAACCAGGCCACGCCCACCAAGCTACGCCCACAGAACCGGTGGTAAAATTTTTAAAATCCCGCCACTGATCTAAGCCCTACTTTTAAGGGTGTCACCAAATGGCTCATGTGATCTGTTGTTGCTCGGGCAGGGGGGGTGGGAGGTGATTTTGTTATATTGTACTATATTAGTTTATTTGATTTTTTTGGTTAGTTTTAAATGTGGTTTTATATTCTATAAGCTGCCTTGAGTCACCATGGGAGAATAGGTGGCAATATAAATCCAATAAATAAATAAATAAATAAATAAATAAATAAATAAATAAATAAATAAATATAGTGCAATGTTAATGCAATATCAGCAGCAGTGGTATTCAGCAGGTTCTGACAGTTCTGGAGAACCGGTAGTGGAAATTTTGAGTAGTTCAGAGACCCGGCAAATACCACCTCTGACTGGAGATTTTACAGCATCCTTCCCTTGCCACGTCCACCAAGCCACGCCCACATAACAGGTAGTAAAAAAATTTGAATACCACCACTGAATATCATCTATTTTTAAAACCTGCAGGTTAGGGGTGTGCTAATCAGCCAAGGTCCAATCTGAACTTTTGAATCAAAGATTTGATTTGAACTTACTAAATTCAATTTAGTTTGAGTAATCAAATGAAATTTATCAAATAAACGTCTATGTGTGCATGCCCCAAAATCTACCAAAGTTTCAGATGGTTCAAAGGCACTACTGAATTGAAGTTTCACATAGAAGCTTCACTGGTCACATAGCACGTAATCTCTTCAACTCTCTTAAAAGAAAGTAATTCCAGCTTATTTAATGCAACTCTTAGGAACTAGCATAAATTGTTCAAATGTGTGTCCAAGGCACAATCCTTCACTGTAAACAGTTTGTGTGCATGTGTGCTAGGTTTTTTTTTACAGAAGTGAAAAGTCATAATTCATTTCCCTTCTGCCATGCAAAACACTCTGCATAGGTAATAAGGTAACATTTCCAATCTTGCAGTATAAATAGCAAACGTCAGGCTGATTAGAACACAACTTAATTGCATTTAAGTCATTGCACTTCAATCTCATTCCTTCTCTAGAAGGAATGTTTATCATTAAACAGGATCACACAGGTTTTTATAAAACCAGTTCTAATTCAGGATTGGATTCTTTTCCCCTTCAAAATAATGCTTAAAAACATTGTATGTCACCTGGTAATAAAAAGACCTAATCATTTCCAATTTGTTATTATGTATGCATGAGGAACAACAAAACAATTCATTTAGCAAACAAAAATGACACCGTTTGTTTGGCATCTTTATTACATCATACTGTGCATTATTGCACTTGCATTAATTTAGCTCAAAAGTAAAGAGAGCATTTTCTCCCCATGTTAGGAAATAATGTATTTCCTAGTTGCTATGAATTTGCTCTCTTACCTCCTTTTTCCCTCAGCTTTCTTAACCAATCTTAGCTGGCTAAGGTCAAAAGGAGGAGGAAGACAAAACTGCCCCCCTTCTTGCTTCTCTCTGAATCCCTGATATGTCAAGATGCTTTGGAAGTCTTCAGAAAAATTCTTAGAAAAACTATCATTTCCACATGAAGTCTTAAATCCTCCTGTTGTGTCTCCACTGACAAACTAATAACCAGGACATGTCCTGTCTTCACAAATAGGTTTTGTAGAGTTGAAGCAAATAAAGCTGGGTCACTTTTTTTTTAAATATAAATTTTATTTGGGTTTTCACAAAATACAAATAAAATATCTTTTTTTGAGAATAGCATGATCCCGGGTTATCACTTCTCCATACAGACACAAACTCAATTTCATATTCATCTTTGTGTTCTATTCCATGTCTCATTACTATTTTAACATTTTCTCCATAATTTTTCCCCTCCCTTGGTTTTCTCAACTTTATTTTTAATTATCTCATATCTAAATTCAATTATATATCTTTTTCTAAGTTTCGATGTCTTTCTAATCATTATATTTATACTTTTGTCTGTCCTGCTTCAATTTCATATTATATTTTCTCATTAAACAAATTTTCCCCTGTAGTTACTAATTGGAGTATGACACCTTTATATCTTTTAATTTTATCCATTCAACTCTTATTTAAACTTCAATTTATGCCTTTAGAATTATAGCATTCAATATAGTACATAACTTCCAATCAAATTCTGCTTGGTACATTCTTAAAATACACACTATGCTCTTAAATATATATAGAGGGAGAGGGAGAGGGAGAAGGAGAGAGAGAGAGAGAGAGAGAGAGAGAGAACAATAGTAAATAAAACACTCATTCCATTTGAATTCAATTCTATCATTAATATCAGTTACAATCTTAACATCTTTAACATTTCTTTTCAATTGAACATCATACTGCATGGGGAACACTTATAAACTTTCCATAATTAATAATAATTAAAAGGTTCCCATCCTTTCCTAATTTCATTCCCTCATTCTCTTTATTTCATTTATTTATTAACAAACATTCCATTGCATTACAATAAGTATTTTATCCATCATTTTAATCATACATTGTTTCATATTTTCTAAAATTATTTCTATCTCTAATATAACAATACTATCTTATGTACCTTTGCAGAATCCCTTTTTCAATTACATTTTCACTCATTAACTCTAAATAGGCTTATACTTTCAATCCTTATACATTTTCTCTGTTTCTCTATATCTTGTTTCTGTCTTTTATAACTTCTTTTCCTTTCCTTCTTCCCCCTCTCCTTCTCCCTCCCCTTTTTGCCCCCCTGTCTCACTAATTCTAATTCTCTCTTCTGTAATCCTGTTTTGTTGCTTACTTGTAATTATTGTAATTATTTTTCCAACTATTCTTTTTTTTGGTTGTTTTTTCAAATCTTAAACTTTTCACTCTCTTTCCTTCCTTTCCTTTTTTTCCCCACATAAAATTACTTGATCATTAAAGATGGCTTCTTCTTTGTCCCGATCTTCTTGTTCTACAAGCGTTTCTTGTTGTTTCTCATAGTTCCAGATCTCCATTTCTAAAAATTGAAATACGAAGCCAAAACAACCTCTTCCTTCTTGTGCATCTTCTTTCTGTTTTTTAAGTTCCATTTTCAGTTCTTCCAAAAGTGATGCCATTTTAAACACTTTTAAACAACAACTCGATTGGTTTTAGTCCTTTAGATCCAATAGCCAAAAATCCAAAAATCACCAAGTAATCCAAATAACCCAAAGCCGTTTCTTCTTGCTTCTTTTTTCCACTTTCTCTTACTGGGGTTCTATTATTTTGTTACAAAGTTTCAGTTAGAATATATCTTTTAGGAATCTTGTTAAAGTTTCACTGTAAGTTCCTTTTAGTTCCAGGCAGTCTCCTCCATTTTTCCAGATCCCGCCCTTTTATTCTTTCATTTTCTCTCCTTTCCTTCTTTTAAAGGATTTTAAGTATTCAAAAGTCTTTATTATCCCTTTGACATTTTATTTTCAGCTTAAATGCCTATTAATGTCAAAGTGGATTTTTGTCAATTTCTTACTTAAATCTCTTAGCTGTCAGTATAAGGAAGGGAAGAAAAAAAAAAGCCAAATCCTTTCCCTTCCCTCTCTCCTTCACTGCTTCAAAATCTTCTTTGGGAACAATGTTATTTTTTATAGTTCAAATTCCAGGGTACCTTACGTTGTTGCTTTTTCTGTTCAACCCGGTCTACCAAAACTTTCTCTTCTTATCTTCCTCCTGCCCATTCTTTTCTGGTTGAGTTCTTCTTTGAGGTGGCCATTTCTGACCACCGCTGCAACCGCTTTCAGGAAAGGGAGTAATGGCCAGCTGAGGAGGAGAGATGTGGCTCTTCTCGACCCTGCTGGCAGTCTCCCCCCTCTTCACCACCTCTACGGGATGGCTTAGCCACGAATCCAGCCAGTTCTGGTGGCGAGCACGGATTGAAACCGCGCACAATCGCGGATTTCGGTACATCATTGAAGAAGCTCAAACCGGAAGTCCCAAAGCTGGCTCACTTAAAAGTTTATTGTAGACTATCAACGTATACAACCATTGAGTGGAAAGCACAATCTAAAGGCATCAAGTGGGACTTGAACTCAAGATTTTGTAGTTTCTAACCTGGTGCATTAACCGCTGCATGTGTTAGCTCTCTGGAGAAAGAAAAAGAGTGCTTATAACATTTGTGTTTTGTTTATAGTAGGTTACAAGCCTGAAATTTGGATTCTACATGGAAAGTAGGAGCTCACATTTAAAAAAAAAAAATGGAAAAAAACTATGTAATTCTCTCATTCTACATTTGTATACGCCCCTTCCCAAGCAATAATCTAAGCAGTCAAGCTCTGGGAAATAAAGATTTCCTTTGAGTACTGGGAAGTGAGCCCTCTTTTGTGGTCATATAGAGACTTAACGAGGCATCTGATGCAACAACAGATTTCAGCAACACTCCCCAATTTTCATGAGGTTCTCAACTCTAACAAGTCATTATCAGAAAATAAATAAGCTTACTTGTGAGCCATATAGAAGCAAGGCCTGACACTATTATAGCTGAATGTGCATTCCAAGTTTTTATTATATGAAGTAGCTGATCAGAAGAATTAATGGAAAGACAGCATCCCTCTTCCCCCAACCCACCAGCATGAGATGCCAATTTATTCCTTACCATTGGCACGAGGATCACATAGTTGCAGTTATGGGGCACATTGGAAAAATGACTTAACCAATTATTACATCATTAAGCTGCAAAAGTTAGAAGCACCCATCTGATACTATATTTACAAATTCAGTGAACACTTATGGCAGGATGATGATGGAATAATAGGCACACCTTTATTTTCCCTTTTATTTTTTAAGCCTTTATTAGAAGAAAGAAGAAAAAAGAAAAAGAATACACCTAGGACTGACAAAATATAAACGCTATACATGGTAAAAGACAAAGGAAAACCACCACCAATATTCTCACTAGTAATCATGAATTGGAACAAGTATTTTTTTTAAAAAAATCATGCATTAGTTTGGCACTTTGACAACTAATATTAAAATTAGATCAGATATTTACAAAAGCTACCAATTTGATATAAAGCATCACTCAAATTATTAATAATACAACAAGAATGAGAAAGAATTCTTACACAATATTGTTATGGACATTCAGAAAGAACCCTGTGCTTTGAAACCTTAGCTTAAAAGAAATTGAAATTTCAGATGTGACAGAAAACTATGCAAAACAATAGCCCATAAATGGTTTCCAAATTATATTATAGTTAGAATCAGATTTATTTTTTAAAGATTTTTTTTACATTAATATATGTTCCAATGTTTAATCTGCCAAACTTCTAATGAACAAATTGAATGTAATTTCTATTGGAACGGAGAAATATCCTCTATCTTAAACTTAAAAACTAAAATTCTGCAAATTGGGTCTATGCAGACATACAGTAATTGGGTTGCCTTCTTAGCTAGCGAGCAACAGCCTTAGTTATGGGAATTATCATAACAAAGGGCAGAAATAAGAAATAGGGGGAACTAGAATATCAGATATGTTCTCCATACTTAACCCACTTAAAAATATTCAGCAGTAACTTTTTAATCTTAACATTTTCCCAAGTAATGGGTCTTTTTTCCAATTCTAATTGTAGCATGGCTTCAAACTGTAAAAATGAAACAAGGTGATTTTTTTTACTGATATTGCCAACTTTGTGTTAATTTCTCTATCATGCCCAATACATAACAATATATTTACAAAACTGGGACTATAGTACAACACATTTTAAATGTAGAAGAAAATAGGGTAGGGCTGTTCTATATTGAATTTATAATATCTGTTCCACACTTCTAATATATCCTATTAAATATTTTGTCTATTTGGATTTACATCTGCTTATTCTTTCAAATCAATGTGTAAAAGGCATATATATCCCAAAGATGCTTTTTCCAAAAGGTAACTGGACTTGGTTTTTTCCTTTGAAATTGTTTCGCTTCTCATCCAACAAACTTTTTAGATGTAACTTCAATTTTCCATTTTCCAAGGAAAACCCCTCACAAAAGCCCAGTTGCTTTTTTGGGGGAAAAAAAACTTTGGGACAATCCTGACCTGGAAGATTGATAATCTCCATAGACTATTTTATTATGAACTTCTGTTATTAGCTGTACTAATATGTGACATAGGTTACTCAAAAATTCATTTGTGCTATTAACATTGTACTCAATTGCAGATTGTATGGTATACTTTCTTTTCCTGCTCCCCTATTCTGATTGAAGTGTTTCTGCCTCATGTGAATTGTTAAATTCTGGGCATGGGTGCAAGCAATTGAGACGAGTCAGTGACTTAGTGAACTTCAACTCTTTATTAAGAATCAGAAACAGAGAGAAAAACCCTTGGGCAGCAGTAGCCCTTTTATAGAGCTAGCTACTGACCTGTTAACCAATGACCTGTGTCCACATGCTTAACTTTTGGCCAATGAAAGATGTTACACTAATAGCCAATCAGGTTGCTCCATGAGGACCAATCCCAGTTCGCTATTCAAGGGCCAATCCAAAGTGCAGGATTTCAAGCCTGCTTAACATAATGTTAATAAGTTTATTAAATGGTTTTTTGTTAGTTCATAACACCCCTCCCCCCTAGGTTCCGTTTGAGGGGTGCGGTAACATATTCGCGTAGATATGCAGGTCGTTTCACCTGCCTGTTTGATTTTCACAGTTCCACCGGTTTTTGTCTGCAGTCCGATTCCGGTGGAACGCTATCAAGGGTTTCTGGTGCGGCTAGTTCCGTTTCCGCGCGGGAGGGCTCGGCGCGGCTCTCGTTGTTGTTATCCCAGTCTCCTAGGCTTGCTTCCGGGTCCCGTGGGCTTGCCTCCCTCGTGCTGTTTCTGGGCGGAGATATCACCCCGCTCCCTGATTCTTCTTCAGGTTGCGCGTTACTTCTGTTAGGTTGCTGGGTCCCTATGATTATGTCATCATCTAGCCCGTTTTCGGCCTCCTCGATATCTCCTCCCCCCTTAGTTTGTGAATTATGGAAGTCACGGGAGGTGGGTGCCATTCTGGATCGAAGTTGATCTATATGGCGTTTCCAAAGTCTCCCGTCATTAGTCTGTAGGCGGTAGGATCTGGGGCCGGTGGGTTGGGTAATAGTTGCAGGGACCCATAATGGGTCGCCTGAAAAGTTTTTAGCAAACACCAAGTCGCCTACCTTGAATTCGCAGCACTTCCCGCTAGATCCACAGGGTTTTTCTGGTGAATAAGAGGGATGGAGGCGGTCGAGGTGAGAGCGAAGTCTCCGCCCCATTAGCAGTTCGGCAGGCGTCTTGCTCGTGATGCTGTGTGGGGTGATGTGTTGGAGCAGGAGTATTCGGTTGAGCTTGTCGTCGATGTCCCCATAGTCCATTTTATGTAGGGTTTTCTTGACGACTCAATGCATCAGCGTGGGGAATGGCTTTCCCTGGGCAATGTTGCAACACGTAATTGTAGGCAGCTAGGAACTCAGACCATCGAGTCATTCTTGGCGATAATATATAGGGGGTTGGCTTGTCTCCCGCTATAATACCAAGCAATGGTTTGTGATCTGTAACTATCATAAATGCTCGCCCATATACGTACTCGTGAAAGCGCTTCACAGCAGACACAACAGCAAGGGCCTCCTTATCGAGTTGGCTATAGTTCCTTTCGGCCTTTGATAATGTTCGTGAGAAAAATGCAATAGGTGCTTCGTTTCCGTTTGGAAGTACATGGCTTAAGATCGCTCCCACTCCAAACGGTGAAGCGTCACAAGTAATAGTTAAAGGCAAAGTCTCGTTGTACTTCATCAAAACAGCGTCGGAGGTTAGCAAGTCTTTCACTTGTTGGAAGGCGCGTTCCTCTCGACGTCCCCAGACCCAGGTAGCTCTTTTATCAAGAAGTCTGTGTAAAGGCTCCGCTACAGTCGCCTTCTGGGGCAAGAAAATGTTGTAGAAGTTAATGAGCCCCAGAAAGGCTTGGAGGTCTGTTCTATTCTTGGGCGTTGGGGCGTTTTTAATCGCTTTTAGCTTGTTATCAGTGGGGTGGATTCCTTGACTATCGAGAAGGTATCCCAGGAACTCCACCCTCTCGGTACACAGTTGACATTTATTTTTTTTAACCTTCAGGCCGGCGTCTTTAAATTTCTTTAGAACCATTCTGACATGCTTTTCTAAGATGTCTCTATTAGGGGCGGCGATTAATACATCATCAAAATATGGTACGACCCCTTTTATGCCTTGTAAGAGTCTCTCCATTAAACTTTGAAAAATTCCCGGAGCTATGCTCACTCCGAATTGGAGTCTATTGCATTTAAAAGCGCCTCTATGCGTAACGATAGTTTGTGCTTCCGCAGTTTCTGCATCAACGGGCAACTGTTGGTACGCTTGTGCCAAATCCAATTTAGCGAATATCTTCCCACCACCCAGGGAGTGGAGAAGGTGTTGAACCACCGGTACCGGGTAAGCACTTTGCTGAAGTGCGTGATTCAAAGTGGCCCGATAATCCCCACAAATTCTTAACGATCCATCTGGTTTAATGGGTGTTACAATTGGGGTTTCCCAACGGGTGTGGTCGGTTGGTTCTAAAATGCCCTGGGCTATTAATTTATCGAGTTGCTCATTGATCTTTGGTTTTAGTGCAAAAGGCACCCGACGAGGCTTAAGGCGGATGGGAGCTATCTCAGGGTTGAGGTTAAACGATATTGGGGTCCCCTTGTACTTGCCTAGTCCGTCTGAAAAAACATCCTGGAATTCTTGGACGAGAGACTCCTCCCAGTCGTTGCTCTCAGCTCGGTGGACGCCGGCTACCACGATCCCGAGTGGGGCGAACCACTGTAGGCCTAATAAGCTAGGTCGATCACGATCAACGACAGTCAGTGGTAGTGATGCGATACGGTTCTTGAAGGAGACTTGGACTTGGCTGGAACCGACGACCGGAATTCTGTTGCCCTGGTAGTCCTTGAGTATGATCCTCTGGGGGCTGAGGTCCTGTCGACGGATGGCTGGAATTAGTTGCTTGAAAGTTTTCCAGGAAACCATTGAGAGGGATGACCCCGAGTCGACCTCCATCACGCAAGGTTGGTTCTCGATGGCGACCTTCACTCGGATCTTCCTTGCGTCTAAGGATGTAGCGTGGCCGATGGTAATGGTTTGGTGTGCTTCTTCCCGTCTCATGGAAGAGGCAGGTGCTTTATTTCTGTAGGAGTGGTTGTTCCATTGGTGGTTCGGGTAGTTCCGATTCGCGGGTTCGAATCCTGAAGACTGGCTGCAGTTATTCTCCCTGCGCTTGGGACTGGACCCTCGCTTGCTTCTGCAGACCTTTGCAATGTGGCCTCTTTTTCCACAGGAACGGCAGAGTGTGTCGAGGAATTTGCAATCGGATCGTGGGTGGTTTGCCCCACAACCCGCGCATTGTCGTGGGAATCATTGAGTCTGTTGGTCTCGTTCGGACCGGAGTTGGTTGACCTCTTCCTCATCACTTTCTGATGGGGATTCCAGGTCTTCATGATGCACCGTTGTTGAGTGCCTCTCGGGGCGAGGCGAGGTTTCATTCGCGAGTTGGCGGAGCGGTGCGTTGTTGCGGCGCATTCGAGCAGCCGACTTCCTGGTTGCTTCTGCTGCAGTAGCGTCTGCGATGGCATCGGCAAGATCAATGTCCCCTTTTGCCATGATCTTGCTTTGCACCGTCTGGTCATCTAATCCCAGAACTATGCGGTCTCGCAAAGCTTCTTCGAGGTTGGAAAACCCACAGAGGCCTCCCAAATTCCGGAGGTCAGCGATGTAGTCTGCGAGACTTTCACTTTTCCGTTGGTCCCTCTGGTAAAATTCATGTCTTCGAACCAGTGTGGGCACCGCGGGTGCATAGTGGGCCTTTAGGAGGGGAGCGAGGGCGTCCCAGTCCATTGATTTCACTTCAGCCGGTTTTGCGAGTGATTTCGCCATTTTAAATACGGCCGGCCCGCAATGGGTCAGGAATATTGCTCGTTTCTTGCCGGTTGTCGCGTCCTTTAGGTTATTGGTCTCCAAAAACATTTGGAACCGATCCATATATGAGTCTCAGTCTTTGTTTGTCGGGTCGAATGGAGCGGGTGGTATAGCACCGCTGGCCATGTTGCCGTCGTTGGTGCGTGTTCAGCCACGTGCTCTGCTTGATGCTCTTTTAGTGTTCAGTCAGCTCTATCGTCTCTTGCATCCCACCCTCGTCGCCAGTGTTAAATTCTGGGCATGGGTGCAAGTAATTGAGACGAGTCAGTGACTTAGTGAACTTCAACTCTTTATTAAGAATCAGAAACAGAGAGCAAAACCCTTGGGCAGCAGTAGCCCTTTTATAGAGTTAGCTACTGACCTGTTAACCAATGACCTGTGTCCACATGCTTAACTTTTGGCCAATGAAAGATGTTACACTAATAGCCAATCAGGTTGCTCCATGAGGACCAATCCCAGTTCGCTATTCAAGGGCCAATCCAAAGTGCAGGATTTCAAGCCTGCTTAACATAATGTTAATAAGTTTATTAAATGGTTTTTTGTTAGTTCATAACATGAATCAAAATAAATTCTATTTTTGTAAGCAAGATAATGTTGGTGTAGTTCCTATTCTGGGTCAAGAACTTTAAAATTATTCCTCTATTAATAATGTGATTCAATAATACCACTGGCTTTTTACAGTTACACCAGGATTTCTTTTTCCAGAGGTTCCCAAGAGCTCAAAGAAAATCTATAGTCTGGAGTTAAAAATAGCTATCCCTTTATTTAATATAGACACTTTCCATTTCTTTGGTATCAATGCTTTTTAATTGATTATAGCCTGATAACTGCAGAAAAAATTATATTGATTTATGAGGTTCTAGCAAAAGGGCTATTTGTGCTGTTCAGCAACAGCATTAATGTATTGTCCAATCTATGAAAATGAATTTTTATCTTGAAACAAATAACTTTATAAAAGTATGCACTTGCAATACTACAAATTGGTTTGATATTGTTGTCCCAATTAACATCTTATTTATCTCTTTAAGCCAAAGATTAGGGTTGTAAAAGAAAAAACATCACAAAATTCAATGATAGCAAAGTGGCACAATTCATCAAAATAGTTTCTGTTGAACCCATATGTTTACATAATATATTACATGAATATAATAGAAAGCAAAAAAGTACGTGTTTAGCAAAAGTTGTGTACAAAAAAACAGGTTACAAGACAGCTGTGTGAATAAAAAGTTTATATTTGATAGAATTAGTTCAAATCCATTTTATTTTGGAGCGCAGCGGTTAGAACGCAGTCTTGCAAGCAAACTCTGTCCACAGCCTGTTGTTCAATCCTGATGGGGGGGCTCAAAGCTGACTCAGCCTTCCATCTTTCTAAGGTCATCATATTGCCCCCAGAGAGAACCCAGATTGTTGGGGGCAATATGATGACATCGTAAACCACCCAGAGAGTGCTGTAAAACAGTGGTTACCAACTGGTGGGCCGGGGACCACTGGTAGTCCACGAGAAAATTTTGATGGTCCGCAGAGAAATGTCCTCCCACAAAGCACCCCCCTAAAGCAATTAATCCAGGCTGCATGGGAATACAAGGCTGCACCACCCACATGGCCCACCCACCTGCTGGCTCCTACCCTTCAGCCAAGCGCAAAACTTACCCTGAGTAGAGCCATGCAAGCTGGAATTGGAAGGTAAGACCAATGGCGGGGGAGGGAAATCCACCCCGGGGGGGGGGGCTTGCTGACATTGGTGGGAAAGTCGGTCCCATATTCCACAGCTGCAGTAGTCACAAGACTGGTCCTGGAGCAGCTCCTCTAGTCCATGGCAGGCCGGAGCACCTGGGTGGAGGAGCAGCTGCTCCAGAATGACTAAAGGGCCAGTCCTGTGACCACTGCAGCTCTGGAATATGGGACTGACTTTCTCACCAATGTCAACAAGCCACTATTAGTCAAAATTCATATTAGTGGTCTGCGGGATTTAAAATTATGAGTTGGTGGTCCCTGAAGTCCAAAAGGTTGGAGACCCCTGCTGTAAAGCACTATGAGACGGCATTTGAGGCTATTGCTATTGCTAATTTTTAAAATGTAGGTTAAGGGAAATTCAGTTTAAAATTATGTATGTTTAGAAAATGTGTACTTATACATATCAGGGAAAGTTTTGAATGAAAAAATACAAGTTTTTTCAGTGTTTTAAAATATGTAGTTTTATCAGGATGTTTTTGTATGTAAAATACTTAAAACATATTCTAGCTTTAAAATAATCCTTATTCCCCTCCAATTCTTTTCCTTTTGAACCGAAGATTCACAGTGTAACATAGAGAAAATGAAACTGGATAGACCAAGGGCCCAATCTAGAGTAAGCTGCTTTTGTCCTAAGTAGAATTTGCCAGTATGTATTTATCTCATTTTCTATGAATGGGAACACTAAGCCAATTTTGTATATACTACATATTTTACAAAGAACAAATGTAAAGAAATTTAGAGTGGAAAACTTTTGTATTCAATTATCTTTTATATGTATGAGATAAGTCTCAGGCTGGCTGGGAATTCAGACAACCACATTCCAATATCAGCCTTGGAGAAGATCAAATTAGAGACTAGATTTCAACACAGCAAAAGTTACAAAGGAAAAAAAATCTGGAGAAAAATGTAAAACATATGGACAGATATAGTAGTGCTGATGTTGTCTCCATCAGTCTTACTAAGTTACACCTGACTGAAGGCATTGGCTGGTGCAAGGAACACTGAACTATGCAGTTATAAGTTTACTTTGGCATTTTGAATGTTGCGTGAATTTTGTGTGAATCTAATTTATCTTAGTTTAAGATAAATTCAAACTACAAGAAATGCAGTTCCATAATTCCATACTGCTGTTTATTTGGCTATTTACGAAAAGAGGATTTGTCCGCAACCTTTATGAACTACACCAGGGATGTCAAACTCAATTTCATTGATGGCTGCATGAGGGTTGTGTTTGACCTTGGGAGGCCAGGGTGGGTGTGGCCAGCTTTACATCACTTGTGTCGGGGGCACCTGTGGTGGCCTGAGCACTCTGCCAGTGAAACGGGCTCCCAAGCTCCGTTTTTAGCTGTGCTGGCCTCGTGCGACCCTCTGTGGCCTCCCGAGCTCTGTTTTCACTGGCAGAGGCACCACAGGCCAGTTTTCTGTTTCCAGGGTAGCCCCTTGGGCCAGATCTAAGCACCCATGGGCCGAATCTGGCTCACAGGACTTGAGTTTGGTACCCTTGAACTACACTGACTCATACTTGAATTTCTTGCCTCTGAAGCTGAAAAGCTTGAAGCAATAACCAAGAGTCCTGCAAAGCCTGCCAACTTGGTGTGTGTGTGTGTGTGTGTGTGTGTGTGTGTGTGTGTGTGTGTGTGTGAAGGGAGAATTTTATTAACGCAAAAGGCAACGTAAATGCACTTTCAAAGACATAGTGAGGTGTAGCTGCCATTAAAATGAATTGGAGATGTTTGGCTACCTTCCATACGACATTCTGGCATGAGAGGGAGAAGGGCTTTCACCATTATCTGCAATGAGATTTCATTTGCAACCTTTATGTGAGATGTAAAATAGCATTTGGGACGTTGGAATTGCACAGCCCACTTCTATTGCAGGTGTCTAATTGATAGCAATACAAGCTTCATTAGAATACACAGCAGGCTGTGAAACTTTCTAAAATGCCACCAAAGATGAATGTAATTCGTTATTAGGAAAGGTAACCATCTGGTTTGGGAGCTTTGGCTGAAATATGCTGCAGAGGGTCTAAGCTGTTTCTTCAGCAACATGCTATGGGACAGAGCAAAAAGCAGGCATACAGAAAAGAGGTGAGAAAAAAGTATAGACATAAAATAGTGGACCTGTCAGGCTATTTGATTCAACTTTACTCCAATCATTTTAAGCCAACTCTAAATTCGGGTTTCATCAGTTCTGAAACTTCTTCTTTTGCCTCTCCAGTACCCATATTCATCTCCTTGCTTTTATTTTGAAATCAGTCTATCCCTCCGTTACTGGATAAATGACCTTTTCATAGCATAAAAACCAAACAGAAACATTAATGGGTTGTGGGGGGAAACTAGCTTTTCCGAACGCTATTCTGTTCTTCCTTGTTTTCTCTATTGACACTGTGGTGCTCTACTGCAGTGCATAATTATTTCTGAGAGATGGAAAGGGAGAAGCAATTGTTACAAGCTGTAGATTCATCTCTCCTGGAATAATTACCAGCAAAAGTTGTTTCAAGAAAGAGCACTGTGATCTGTATATTTTGTCTGCTATGCTATGATTGTCCCAACTCCCTCTCTCCCTCCAAAAGGACAAGGCAACATTGATGGATGTCCATCAAGCACTCTCTAGCGATTTTATATGTCTGCTGGCAGAGATTTCCATTTGTCAGATGCAATATCTATTTGTACCACGAGGGAATTCACTTACATTTCCAATAAACCAGCTGGCTTGAAGGTTTGCAGGCGCTGGCCAGCCTTTTATCGAAGTGAGACAAGGAGGCTTTTCAATGACTATTTCAGAAAAGGAAATGAAGAAACCGACAATGGCCCAGTCCAATTCAATTCATTTCCGAGCTCTGCAATTGCTTCTATTCATTTTGAATCGTAGATGCAGGGGGAAAAAAACTGAAATAACTCTAAACATTCACTTTCCATCAGGCACTTCAAAGAGTAAACTGTCCGAAATGTAGAGAACATGATTCTTACACTGCCAGTCCTCCATCTGCTCAGCCTCAGAGTAGTGCCATCATTGATCCTTCATTTTGAAATAACCCAAAACCTGACTTTGTGCTCTTGCACAATATAATGTCAAGGTTTGAGAATAAACACAGATTAATGTTTGTATCATCTTCTCTAATGATCATAATGAATACGAACATTGTAACACAGGTTTAATATTCAATTACCTTAAATATTCAAAATCACAATCAGTCTACACAAGAACTAGGAATATTTTGAAATACAAATAAGCCTACAGAATTTGTATAGTGATCATAAAATCATCAACATGGCATCATGATATTGACAGCAATTTCCAAATGCATATGTTCTATATCTCTATATGGATTAAGAATTTGGGCAGACAGATTAGGTACAGGTATCCCTCAATTAATGATGGTAATTGGGACCAGAATTTCTGTGCAGTGGTAAAATGTCTACAGTGTTTAGTGTTGGCAGGCTGATAGACCCTGTTGCAATAATGAAGTGAAGATCATAGGGTATTAAGTGAAAACCTTACTTGACTGCAATTTGCAACTTCCTCCTGTCTTCCACAAACAAATTCAATGGGAAAGCTGGCAGGAAGTTAGAAGCACCAGTTACGACAAGCCTTTTCGTAGGTTGCTGGGTAGGCTAGTGTCATGGTGTGTAGGAGGGTAGGTGCTGTGCCATGAGTACAGGATGGGGGGGGGGGAAGAAGGATGTTGGGTGTTGTGAAGTGTTGTGGCATAATGCAAGTATGTGTAGGCAAACACAGTGGTGCAAATACGGGCAAGTGGGGGATGATGTTTCAGCATGGCATGAAAAGTGGGAGAGTGGGCCATGTGGTCCAGTTCAATTACAGCCGGTTAGATGGTCATTATAGAGTGCAGGTAGGAGGAGCTACGGGCAAGTACTACAGAATATATGGTATACATAGTGAAAGTTTTAAGGAGAAAAAGTAGCAGGAGTGGGAATTGAGTGTGCTTGTGGGAAGCCAGCAGAGAAGGTCACAAATGGCGGTCACATGTCATTGGGATGCTGCAACTTCATAAGTGTGAACTGGTTGCCAAGTGCCTGAATTAAGATCATGTGACTGTTGTGGGGGGGGGGGGGGAGCTGTGATGGCTGAAACATTGAGGACCAATGAGTATCGCTCAACCAGTGCCACTATAATTGCTATATTGTAACAGTAGCTGAACAAGTGTTCATAACCTGAGGAAAACTTCTATAAACAAGCCCTGCCTTGCTTGGTTATCACAGCCAAATATAAAAGTTTGAAAGTAATTAATCTGTAGAAAAATAAACTAAGAGCAGATAATTAGTCAGAATTGGAATGGAAAAATTAAACATAACTTCTTAAAGAACTGACAATTACAAATAACTAGATAGAAGGATAATGTGCCAATTCTGTACAGCTGGTACATAACGCCATTGTATATATGTGTTTGTGTGTAGTTTTGCAGCGTAACTAAAGAAATTTCAAATAGTTAATCAACTGAGCTTTAGACAATTAATTGACTGTTCTATTACATTGGCATAATTTTGCATATGAATGAAAACACAGTATTTCTGCAGCAAGAGGGATATTTTTATTTTGGATGATGCACACACTCATAATCGTAGGCATAGTTTTAGAAATTACATTTTTCTTTTGTAAAAGAAATTAGAATACATCACATGGTACTGCCATCTGCTGTTTTTTTTTGTACTGACAATCATGATAACTTAAGTCCCATTGTGATGGGTTTATCCTAAGCATGACTAACTCTGGAAAGGATCCAGTTCCATATATCAGCTTTCCCAAAGCCAAGGTACAAAGGTTTTCTTATATATTAAATGTGTGTCTGTATGTATATTGATGTGGTTTTGGGCCTGTGCCTAGAAGAGGACCGCATAATGCTAAGACCTACAGTTTTTTTTAATATGCATTTTATATTTTATGACAGATTCTCTTGATTTGCCTTGGTAAGACCACACTTGGCATACTACATCCAGTTTTGATCACCACAATGTAAAAAAGATGTTGATACTCTAGAAAGAGTACAGAGAAGATCAATAAAGATGATTAAGGGATTGGACGCTAAAAAAAATAAAGAACGGTTGCTGGAATTGGGTATGACTAGGTTAATGAAAAGGACTCGGGGTGACATGATAGCAGTGTTCCAATATCTAAGGGGCTGCCATAAAGAAGAGGGGGTCAACCTATTCTTCAAAGCACCTGAGGGCAGGACAAGAAGCAATGGATGGAAACTAATCAAGGAGAGAAGCAAACTAAGGAGACTTTTCCTAACAGTTAGAACAATTAATCTGTGATGACCCAGGGTGGGATCCAAACAAACACAGTCACAGAAAACAGGTGAAGCCCCTTTTATTCATTCATTTTGCTTCCAAGCTCCGAATATCCTTGACGGAAGACAAAAAACTCCCACACAAACAGATACAAGAAGGAGGAAAAAAGCAATACAAATCAGGCAAGATAAGGGCTGGAGGACATCCACAGATAACAGAATGCACACTGGAAAGGACGCCAAACTCAGAGAGGAACCATAAACTAGAGATATTTCCACACTTTGTTTCCAGCATTCGCCTGTACACATGTCTGTCCTCTTATTCAGTTGTCACAGCTGCAGCCCATGAAGAGGATCAAGGCTCTCTCCTCCCAAGTGGACCACGTTTCTCCCTTATCCTCTCCTTCCTGCATGCCCTAGGATGGAGAGGGAATGGGCCTGGGTCCTCCTCCGACTGCTCAGCCGGCCTCTGCCTTTCCCCAGCCTCCTCCACAACCTCCGGAGCCACACTTCCACTTCCTGTTGGCTGTTCCTCCTCTCCCTCAGAGTCAGTCTTCACCAAAAGTTATAGGGGGTTGGATTAGAAGACCTCCAAGATACCTTCCAACTGTATCAATCTGTTATTTCATTATTCAAAACTTTGTAAATCTATGAAATAAAGAGAAAACTTCTTTCCTAATACAGCATTTTCCTTGAATAAAAAAAGCATTTATACATAAAGCATTCAAGACATACACTTCCCAACCAGTACTCTCACATGAGCATTTTTTAAAATCTGAACGTATAGATTTGCTTATTTTCTAGATGTGCTCATTATGTAAGACTAACACGGATTACAATGAATATACAATATTATCTTTTTCCTCATGATACAGTACTAAAATGATCTTATTGGAATCAAAAGCTGTAAAATAAACAGTACATCTGGAAAAGCACAATTAGCATGCTTGAAAATGGAAAGGCAGATGATGCAAATATTCGTGCTCCATAAAATGTCAAGTTCAATGCTTCGCTGTGCACTAGATGGCTTAAAGAAGTGGCCTTCTAGTGCTAAGAAAGCCCCTTAATGCATAAAAAGACAGCATAATTGCAAACTGTGTAATTTTATTAAAATCAAGCTTGTAACATTTAAAATGAAATGCATATTTGAAGTTTTATGCATTTTTATCAATTAAATGCAAGTGAAAAATGTCACAAAGCAAAAATATCTGCTGTTTTAAAGGTCTCAGATCAAAGATTAAGTCTCAGGATTCTTAATACTCAAAGAGAGCAAAACAACATTTTAATGAAAAGATAAACAAGCCCTATTACCATGTTCAGTTTCTCCCCCTCTTTCCATTTGCTTTCTCCCCTCTCAGATTCAATGAGTTCTATATTCTAATGAACAAGACTGCAGAAAACAATTCTTTGCACTCTACACTGAACTCCCACTTTACCAGCATGAATAAGTTGATGCAACAATTCCAGAATTACTTCAACATAAAGTAAATAACCAAGATTTGTGGTCCTATACTTCATCTTTAGTTAAGCTGAATATTGTCAATTGCAATAATTATCCCATAATGTAACATGCTTTCTTCTAAGACATCATCTGTCCTTCAATTAAAGGAATCACAGTTCAAGAATCAATCATAGTCAAGAGACAAAAGTGCACATTGCATAGCAATTCATAAAAGCAAATTAAAATATTAAAATATCATCCAAATTCCACTGATTTCTTTCCACTTACACTTTCTATATTTTGAAAGGCAATGTGCCTGACAAGCAAAAGCAAGCTCTTGCTCCTTGCCATGTGATTTCAGTTTCTATCTTAAAATTGTATTAAAAATTGGCTACAGTGCCTGGAGATGTTTGTGTTCAGAAGACCACATGGTGCTATGGAAATTCTTAAAAAAAAAACACACACAGGAAAATTTCTATGTTTTTTCTACACTTCCACATAGGCATAGTCAAGGAGCAGTGTTTTTTTATACCCTCTTTCAAAAATCTTAGACCTGAGATTTAGTTAGTGGTTTCACTAATGCTTTCATTACTATGCCCAATAATTTTTTGAAAGTTTTATTATTAAGTAATGTCACTGACCTGTTAGAACAGAGAAGGGAATTTATTATGAAGAATGCTATGAAAAAGATGATACAGTCAGTTTTCCCCAGTCTATTCATTTTTCATGCTCTTTTCACAGAATCCTAAATGCCTAACACAGTGTGATCTCCCCATACTCTGTGTCTCCTCTAAAATAGAATTTAAAATACATTTCCACAAACGGATCTTTGTTTTACACTTTTTAATTGGAGAAAGTATTCCAGCTTTGTTTTTTGTATTGCTCAATGTCTCTGCATTGTCCATTTTTCTCCCTTAGCTACTTTTCATCTGATCTAAGAGTCTATGATTTCATGAGGAAAGAATGGGGCACTATATTTTTCAAGTCCAGCAAAGTAGCAATGTTGAAGGAGACCACTCTATTGCAGCTATCTTCCCTCAGCCTCAATACATTTTGCATTGTAAGGTGAAGGAAATATTACAGGGATTGAAATTGCAATGTCTCCGCTCATTCAGGAAAGTAGAAATTCCATTAAGCTAACTCCACTGAGCTCAACCTTACTATATGTAGGCATGTAAAAGATTCTATTTAAAATCTCTCTCTCTCTCCTCCAAAATGTTGCTTTTTCAGCTTGATTTGATTGTTACATCCTGATAAAGTTTACATGTCTACTCCTGTTAAGCATGTATGAACCTTACTGAATTAGGAGGATGGCCAGAGGTAGGCAAAATACTCAGTTTTGTTTTTTACAATGTACTGATATGATGTTACGGAATGATTGCTCTAAAATCTAATCAACAGACTAACAAACATTGCCATTGGTATTGTTATTTAATTTCTGCTTGTGGTTTTCAGATTTTGCCTTAAGAAATGCTTGCCAGTAGCACTGTGCATAATTTTGGAACACATTCTAGAAAGAAGCTTTGAAAGACACAGGGCCAAACATGTAGGACCTGATCTATAGCTTGTGCCTCTCTGTAGCTGAGCCTTTCCCTGGGCTTGCTTATCAGTTTCCTCTGAAGCATTTTTAAAAAATTAAATCTGAAATGTTGAATATATATTCCTAATCAACTTTTTTTTTTTTAAAAAAAAAATCCTTTTTCTAGTATTATGAGCTTCTGTGTATTATGAGCCTCTGTGGTGCAGTTGTTAGAGTGCAGTACTACAAGCTACTTCTGCTGCAGCCAGCTGCCTACAATTTGGCAGTTCAAATCCCACCAAGCTCAAGGTTGACTCAGTCTTCCTTCCTTCTGAGGTGGGTACAATGAGGACCCAAATTGTTGGGGACAATATGGTGACTCTGTAAAACCGCTTAGAGAGGGCTGTAAAGCACTATAAAGTGGTAGATAAATCTAAGTACTATTGCTATCATCCACGTCCTTGACTTTTTACACTATAAATTATAAAAGGATAGTCTTCTTCCCCAAACATCTGATTATTTGTATACATCTGTATACATCAAACATCTAATTATACAAATATCATCATGGAATGTGATACTTAAGGTGAGACAAAGGTAAATAGGAAAAGGATAAGCATTTGGGACAGTGTCCTTCAAATATGTCTTTCAGCTCAACTATAGGAGAACTTGAAAGTTATCGAATGGAGACAAGATATCATTTTATTTATTTATTTTGTTTGGTTTGTCAATTGCTTACAGGATAATAGGTATAAGTAAAAACATAGTTATGAATACATATAAGAAAAATAAAAGAAACAATAGGACAGGGACGGTAGGCATGTTGGTGCGCTTATGCATGCCCCCTACAGACCTCTTAGGAAAGGGGTGAGGTCAATAGTAGAAAGTCTAAGGTTAAAGTTTTTGGGGTTTGGAGAAGAAACCACTGAGTCAGGTAGAGTATTCCAGACATTCCACTCTGTTGCTGAAATCGTATTTCCTGCAATCAAGTTTGGTGCGATTAACCTTGAGTTTGTATCTATTGTGTGCTCTTGTATTGTTATGGTTGAACCTGAAGTATTCATTGACAGGTAGGACATTGCAATGTATGATTTTATATACTATACTTAGATCGGACTGAAGGCTTCATAGTTCTAGCTTTTCTACGTCTAGAATTTCAAGTCTGGTGGCATAAGGTATTCTGCAACGAGTAGAGGAGTGGAGAACTCTTCTTGTGAAATATTTCTGGACTTTCTCAACTGTGTTAATATCAGATACGTAATGTGGGTTCCAGACTGATGAGCTGTATTGAGTATTGGTCTAGCAAATGTTTTGTATGCTCTAGTTAGTAGTGTAATATTACCAGAGAAAAAGCTAAGTAAGATTAGGTTAACAACTCTTAACGCCTTTTTGGCTATGTAGTTACAGTGGGCTCTAGCACTTAGATCATTAGAGATGAGTACTCCAAGATCCTTGACAGAGTTTGGATCATCAACAAGGTCTTGACTATTCAGCCTATATTTTATTTTCTAATTTTTTTTGCCAATATGTAGGACAGAGCATTTATTTGTTGAGATTTGAAATTGCCATTTGTTTGACCATTCTGATACATAGAGGTCTTTTTGAAGGGTAGCAGGATTGTCTGTGGTGTTGAATAGCTTTACATCATCAGCGAAGAGAACGCAGTTGGCTCTTGATATGATCACAGAGGTCATTTATGTAGAGTATGAAGAGAGTTGGTCTTAGAACACTGCCTTGGGGACACCACTGTTGATAGGTACAGAATTTGATAGGACGCTCCCAATTTTGACCATTTGTTGTCTGTTTGACAGGAATGCTTCTATCCAGTTATGTAGGTGTCCAGAGATACTATAAGATTTTAGTTTTAGGAGTAGTTTGTCATGTACCACTGAATCAAAGGCTTTACAGAAGTCTATGTAGATTGTGTCTATTGCTTTGCCCTGATCGAGTAGTCCATATGTTTTTGCAGTGTAAGAGCTGCAGATAACAGGATAGTTTTTTTCTGAAACCAAATTGTTTATTAGAGAGTAGGTTGTTTGTTTCTAAGTGGAGGATGATGGATTGGTTAATAATTGATTCCATGACTTTACAGGTGACGCAGCATAAAGAGATTGGTCTGTAATTTTCAACTAAGCTGGGGTCTCCCCTTTTGAAGATGGGGATGATCGTGGCTTGTGACCATAGTTTTGGCAAGGAGCTGGTCCTGAAAGATTTTTCAAAGATTATGCTTAGAGGTTCAGCTATCACAGTGGGTAGCTTTTTTAGGAAGTAGGCACATATTCCATCCGGTCCAATAGATAGAGATGGTTTTAGATTGCGTAGTGCTTTTTCAACATTGTCTTCTGTAAAATCGATATGTATTAGATCATTGTAGTTGTCTGTGGTTCGGCTAGGAAATACTGGGCATGATCCATTGCTGTTTACAAATACTGAGCCAAAGAATGTGTTAAAGATGTTGGCTTTAATGGTGTCGTCGTTGCAGTCTTTACCATTAGGTCCTTTCAGGGGTGGGATGGACCTTGAGTCTTTTAGTTTGTTGTTTACAAAATTGTAGAAAGCGTGGGTGGAATTGGTGTGTAGAAGGTTTTTCTCTTGTTTAATGTGATAATTGGTGCATTCAGTCTTTATCTGGTGGCATAAATTTTTGTATCGGCTTTTGAAGTCGGCAACGTGACCAGATTTGTTTTTCCACCAAAGTGATCTCTTTTTGAATTGAAGCTTCCTTATTGTTATGGGTAATCTGTTTTTTTCTGGTTTTTGGCGTTGTTATTGGTACATATAGTTTGATGACTCTTTTGACTTCAAGTAAAAATATGTTGTAATGATCTTCAACAGTATTGCATCCAGTGAATAGAGATTGCCAATCAAGGGATGAGAGATCGTTGTCTATAAGATCATAGTTGCCTTTTTTGAAGTTATAATTGGGGATCACATCATTGTGTTGATTTTTGTGTGGACGTATGTTGAGACAAAAGTCAATCATGCTGTGGTCACTGTTGGAAAAGGGTTCCTTAATTTGTATTCTGTAAATTGAATTCAAACTATTGCAGAAGATGAGATCGAGGCAGTTGTTAAGTTGGTTACTAGTTGTTCCAATCCCAGGTTTGTTACAGTATTGTAGAAGGTTGCATGTATGGGTTCAATTTTACATTTGTTTAGGGTCCAGTTAATGTGAGGTAGATTGAAGTCACCAAGAAAGATAAAAGTGTGTGGGCAGGATGTTGCCCATGTTAGTAGTGAATTTAGCTTGTTTACATGTTCGATGTCATAATCAGGGGCTCTGTAACATAGTAAGAACCGAAATGTGATATTTAAGGACAGTTCACAGACGATGGTCTCAGGAATAGCAAGCTCCTGGGTAACTTGGATGTTTTTTAGATGTAAGGACTTTTTATAGAAGATAGCAACACCATCTCCTCTACGGATTTCACGATCTGATCGGTAAACATGATAGTCTCTTACTGAGGTAATGGAGTCAGGGAGAGATGCGTTGAGCCATGTTTCACAGACAAATATGATGTTGAATTTAGCCCTATTTAGTAAGAGGAGAAATCCAGGTATTTTATTCATAAGGCTTTTTGCATTGAGTAACTTGCATTCATAGGCTTCCCAGGACTTGTTTACCATATCTCATGATGATTGTGGAATGATATGAAGTATGTTTTAAGAAGTATTGTTTCTTTGCATGGACACCTCATGCAAAATGACAATGAACTTAGCATATGTCAGTGATTTGTATATAGTTGCAGATCATACAGAGAAGACTGTAGGCATCCATTAGTTGTTTTTCAAATTAATCTGTCCAACATTATTGACATTTTCCAGGAATGCCCTTTAGAAACCAGCAGTCTGTTAGTATGGGGTAAATACTTCTTTTAAATTCACAAATAAATTTGGAATAGTATGATAATGTGGGCAATTTAAAGGAGGCTGAGAACTTCCTGCTTTTGAGGTTTCAGAGCATTATAAATCTTAGAAGCGTCACCCAAAGGTATTCATACCTCTTATTTTTAATGTGATCCAGTAGTTGGTAGAAGCCTATAATCTTAAAAGGGTGAAATGTTACTTCTCATTCAAGGCAACTGCATAAATATTTTAAGAACAGCACAAATGTTATTTTAGAGTGTTTCTGCATAGGATGGTTTCTCTTTCCAAGCACCTACCTATAATTTGTATTTGAATTATGGGAAATAATTTATGCATCCATTGGGGAATAGAGCAAAGGAGAGATTCAGCAGGATAAGTAAATTATAATTATTTAACAAGTGACCAGCTCAGTGCTCGAGCGAATTTTGCACTCTTGTTTAAGTCCCTCAAGGGCATCCTTTGGCATTCAGACATAAGAGGCATTAGCAGAGCCTCTTATTATTTCTGTCGGGAAGCGTGTTCTGTCCAGAGTCACTTAGGTAATCAATGTCAATTTATACTAGACAGGAGTTGTACCAGCCTTAGCATCTGTTATTAAACCTGTTTCCAGCGAACAAAATTACATTAATTCAGAGCAAGGTATATAAATAATTCTTTTATGTATCATAATCACTATGCACATTAAACAGTATGTACAGACTTCTAGGATGTTTTCCTTTGATGGGGGTAACTCCACGATTATAGTACAAATGCAATATTCATTTTAAGAAATATTTTAACAGATTTTTATGGCTAATGTAACTAGGCAGCCTTTATTATGGGCTGGTTCAGACAGAAGGAGAATGCAGTTTCTGGAGGAGACATCCTGTTAACTGAGTTGGATGGGGAAAACCACTGATAGGAAATTGGCCAGGAAAGAAGGCTTCACTCTGATATCAACTCTCATGAAACAAAGCTTGGGTTGCATGATGTAAGTTGGTAGTTTATTTCTGTCCTCTAAGTCCACTTCTAGCCTGCCATGTTTGAGTGTTTTCAATCTAGTGTGAATTCTGCCAAATCCCAGGGAACATAATTTATCAGTGGTCCTGCTTTCTGCTCAACATCTCTATTTCCTTGGAAGTCTAGGATATGACAAACCTGGTTCCTATTAATTCTCTGAATCTGGATGAAACCTGGAAATTAGAGTCGGCTAAAGTGATTTGGGACAGATTGTTATTTACAATGAGGAGCATAGCTCTAATCTGCTTGTCCTAACTGAAAATCTTTAATAAAGCTTAGTAAATACTGATCTGTTGTCCTTGCAACTTTACCAAATCAAAACAAATGAACAACAATACATTTCCAATTTGTATAAAATGTCATGATGGAGAAAGGAAGATGTAGCAGTGATCCACACTTGTGTCCCCAAATTAAAATTACTGCCTTGTGACCAGATCATCATCGCTGTATTGTAAAAGGATGAGTAGCTTGTGAGTTGCAGAGATATTAGTCTCCCTTACTAACTGAAGGATCACAACATGGATATGTGTCACTCATACTGAAAATTTTAAGGATTCCAGGTATCACTGACCATTTTTGTAGAAATGGCCTAACAAACAAATTCTATACTCATCCAGAGATGAAAACAAACAATGAATATTCATGTAGGCACCAAGATAGTGCTTTTGAATAGAAATGTAACAGCATCCCTTCCTGTGATCCTTTTCTTATTCAACACCAGATAATTCCTTCTATAGAAAGGCTGGGGCAGGTATAACTTGTATAGATGGAGGACACATGCAGACATGTGGATTTTTGAGGCACTCTATGATGCTCATGTGAAGATGTAGTACGCAGAAAGCCAAGCAAAATGAAAGGAAAGATTTATTTAAAAATGTTTTGTTGTGTTTAGTTTTGTTTTAACACAAGAAGTTCTGCTATGTGTACATGGAAAAAGTTATAATTGATGGATGGGCTCCAATTATTCATCATTCAATTTTTATTACAGTATTCATGATTAATTAAGTTAAATTATTGTTTTTCCTGGTTCTGACCTCACTCCACCCCTTTTGTGAGAAGTGCCATTTACACATGCAAGTTCATCTGCCCACAATTATTTGGGTGGGGAAGTCTGCAGAATTGGCTTTAGCTGCAGTTAGCTTAATTTGAACCTGTTTCTATTTTCTTTTCCTTTTCTAGGAGGGTTGTCTTCAGTTCAAGTAAAAATGGTACCTCTGTAGCTCTATAAGCCATGGCTGTTCTGAACCATGAAATGAATAAACAAATAAAGTATAATGACAAAATGTATGCATTTGGTTATTTAGTTCCAAAAATGTTGCAGACTCTGTTCACTCTCTCAAGTTCACAGCGCGATTATAGCCTCTCCAGCATTTTTGCACAGAAGCTTCATTACCCAGCTGGCTTGAAAGCAAACCTAAAATAATGCTATCTATTCTCCATGCTGCTTGAGAAGGCAAATTCTGACTTGTCTTTTTGCACCCCCTCATTAGCCTGGAGGGGATTGCAGTAGCCCCACAGCTTCTTTAAATTAGCAGTAACTCCTTTCCTCTGACCCCAGGTGCCACCACATTTAGGTAAACAATTCTCCCTCTGCCAGGACAGAAATTAGATTAATAGGCTTGCACATTCACATATTGCAAAGAGGGCTCTGCAAAATTAATCAGCCAGAAAATGTTGCAGCACAGACAAAATGATCAACAAGAGGGTTTGATCTTAACTTTCTTTCACCAGACAAAAAGAGTGGTAGAATGCTGGACACAGAAGATCTTGTGACAGAAGTCTTGTGATGACCCGGAGTGTGGCACAAAGGCAACACAGTCACATAAGTAAGAAAAGTCCCTTTAATACCTCCAACTTTGCCCCCAGTGTTCAGTTACCTTCGTCTGGAGAAAAAACTCTCCCAAGAACAGTATTTAAATGAAGAAAATTCAGTCTGAAAACAAAGCACATATAAACTGTAAATAAAAATCCACACAAACCACATTGCAGCAATTAACTGACAGGAATAAGGAATTGAAGACTTCAAAGGCCAACAAAACACACAGTTGGGAAGACGTCAGGAACTCAGATAAGCCTCGACCATAAAAGATAACTCACGATTTGCTTCCCACGAGTTGCTGTGCGCAATTTCCCTTTTTAAACACTGTGTTCCCAGCTGCAGCTAATGAAGGGAATCAGGGCCCTTTCCTCTCCTGTAAGTCATGCAACTCACATTGCTCCCTTCTCCATTCCTCCCTGCATGCTCTAGGATGAAGAGGGGGTGGGCCTGGATCTTCCCCAGTTTCTTCCATAGCCACAGGAGCCACACTCCCACTCCCTGTCAGCTGCTCGGCCTCCCTCTCGGAATCAGATTCCAACAGGGGCATGACAAATCTTCTGAATCAATGCCCAACATCTTGTACTGAAGGAAGACCAATTTCAAGGGTTAAAGGGGGGGAAAAAAGACACTGGTTTGAAATGTGAGCATGGCATCCTCTTGCATGATCCTCCATCAGGGATAAAGATTTACATAACTTTCACGAAGCAAGAAAGATCAAGTAATATTTATGCAGTGTTAATGGAATGCTGGCTACAATTCAACTTCAATGACCCAGCATTAAAACTGAGACATAGGTAGCCCAGAACAAGAAGCTCCCTTCAATTCCCACTCAGGTCTCAGGTTTGGCAACCTGAGAAGAAGGGTAATTCTTGTTATCTGTATGTCAGTAGCCTTTCAGAACTTCTGCACTATGGATTATTGCCTGGTATCATTCTCTGATTAAAGTTGGACTTTAGGGAGCAGTTGTGATCGCCACTGTTGCAGTGGTGGTATGTTACTGGTTTGGACCGGTTCTTCTGAACCGGTAGTAAAAAAAGCCAATGATCAGCTGAGAAGAGGAAAAAAATAAATAAATAAAAATCCTCCAACAATCAGCTGAGAGGAAAAAGAAGAGAAAAGTGCAGGATCAGCCCTCCCACCCGCCCCTGCACTTTTATCTTCTTTATCCTCTCAGCTTATTGGTGCTGCAGGTCTCAGCCGGTATGGGGAAAGCTGTGCGCTGGTGTTAGGCAAAGCATGCCCCCCAAGCCACGCCCACCGAACTGATGGTAAAACAATTTGAATCCCACCACTGCACTGTTGTATTGTCTTCCCTGCTGCACAACATCATTCCTGCCTGGCATGATACTACTGACATGCTGACTATAGACCCTCAGGGCTTTCAACTTCTACTGGGTGACAATGTGTCTAGAGCAGCAACGAAGTTCACAGCCACCATAGCGGCCATGAACCTGTTCCAAATCATTGAAACCCTGATGCATATACTTCAAAATATGTGGGTTTATTATTATTTTTGTCTCAAGGCAATTGTAACATCATCTGGTAGTGGAGGACATTCCCGCCAGTCTGTTGATATAGTCAGATCAGTATCTGTCTTTCAGCTTCTGGTATTACCCCACCCTTTCAGTGAGACAGGGCCTTTTAAAATGGTTTGCTCCAGGAGACTTATGGATCTGCTGAGTTCCCAAAGGAGCTTAGGGCATGGTGGACAATTCAGCTGAAGTTAAGGCACAGCTTGCAATTGGTGAGTGGCTGAGGCCTTAGATCACATTGCCCCTATTCAGCCTCCCCCTGTGCATTAATCCCATGGTGCATCTTAGTTTTCCAAGGAGCTTTGGGAGATGTAATGCCAGAGACGTCTGCAGCACTGTAACAGGAAGATGAAAAGCATGCCTGATTGAACATGAATAATAACTCATATTCAGGATTATATAACTCACCAATTTGGAACTAGAAGTGATACATCAAATTATAACATGAACTCTACAAATAAGAAAACTCAAATTTGGAACATGACATGATTCCATGTATAAAATTATAATCCGAGAGTAATTTCCACATAGAGAAAAAGATCTGATTTACTTTTTTAAATATGACGTTATATGGACATAAAGGAACTGAGGCATATTATTCCACCTAAGATTAGGTTAACTTCAATCTCAAGGTACTAAAAACGTATGTTTTTGCACGGGTTTGGTGTAAGGGCTTTTGGTTTTGTTATTTTATGAAGCTTGGCTGCTGTGTTTTTATTTTATTTTATATTATATATCTTATTTGTTTTTAATGTTTTCTATTATAAGCTACTCCAGAGTTACATACTGTATGTGAGATGGGAAATTATACATAGCACAGCATAAGATAGCATAACATAACATAACACAGCATATAAGCAATGCTTGAGAAGGGTCCATGGCATTGTCTGGGATGCAACACATCCTCTTCATGACCTGTTTTCCTTGTTACCTTTCGGCAGGAGGAAGCATCAACTTTATGAACTCACAAGTTTTCTCTTTCCGATAAGTATTCAAAATGGACAGTGATTAATATATATATATATATATATATATATATATATATATATATATATATATATATATATATATATATGTGTATGTGTATGTGTATGTGTATGTGTATGTGTATGTGTATGTGTATGTGTATGTGTATGTGTATGTGTATGTGTATGTGTATGTGTATGTGTATGTGTATGTGTATGTGTATGTGTATGTGTATGTGTATGTATATGTATATGTATATGTATATGTATATACATGTATTGGTGTATGTGTCTGTGTTTGTCTATGTGTATATATATGTATGTGTGTGTGTGTAGATAGATAGATAGATAGATAGATAGATAGATAGATAGATAGATAGATAGATAGATAGATAGATAGATGGAGTATGTGTGTTATGTATGGGTATGGGTAGCTATATACTTTGAGAGCAGGAAACAGAATTTCATTTTTAATGTGTGCCAGTTTGCTCACAGTAAAAAAAAATGATAACAAAAGTTATCTTATACTGTATAGGTAAAATAAATAAATAAATCTGGACACCCATTTTGCAAGGTTGTTTCTTGTTTTTAAAGTGTGAGTTATCCAGAGTCACCAGTAGGCCTTTAAATTGTAATTAATTAGTCAATTAATTAATTTCTGGGATGACAATGGATGATCTGACTAGAATTGTACTGGAGAGTACATCAGCATAATAAATCTGTTAATCAGCAATTCAACTCTCACTAAAAGTTATCCAAGGAAGTAGATAGATGTTCAGCTAGCAACAGTGACGAGGAGTCCTTTTGACCTCTTCCAGATGGTGCTGAAGAAGTTGTATCGATCATGGTGGCATATGCATCAATCACTCCCTGATTATATTGCTCTAAGCTGGGCTAGGGAAAGTTTAAGGGTGTGGTTGTTTAGCTGTTCCTCTTCCTGGGTGCTACCTGTAAGTCTACATGGTACTCAGCACTTTTATATTGCTGGACAAAGTTCTTCGCATTTAGGAAGTTTTGTTTTGGGCCACAGAAAATGCTGGAGTTTGAATATGGCCAATGGGCTACTGTCAGGATTTTGAGATGGTACAGCTTAGGAAACAGAAGTCACAAGAATGACTGGAACTCTCCAGAACTTGTAAATGCTCCAGCATTGGAAAATTTCAAGAAGGGATTGGATAACCATCTGTCTGAAATGCTATAGGATTTCCTGCCTAAGCAGGGGGTTGGACTAGAAGACCTCCAAGGCCCCATCCAACTCTGTTATTCTATATTCTATCGAGAGGAACGAGGCAGACACCTGAGGGATGGGGCTGAGGGAGGGAGGGAGACACCTGAGGGATGGGGCTGAGGGAGGGAGGGAGACACCTGAGGGATGGGGCTGAGGGAGGGAGGGAGACACCTGAGGGATGGGGCTGAGGGAGGGAGGGAGACACCTGAGGGATGGGGCTGATGAAGGCAGGGCCGAGAGGCGAGGCTTCTCAGCCGTCCTGCAGGGACTATCTGTCGCTCAGGGTTGCAATGAGGAGGCATTGGCGTTTCCTGAACTTGGTGGTTTGCTGGCAGACGTTTTATTACCCGACTAGGTCTAGTCAGATAATGAAACGTCTGCAAGCAAACCACCAAACTCGGACTCTTTCTCCCCCTCCCCCCGTCCTTGAAAAAGTGTTTTGAGTGAAACTGGTCCCTGGCACAAAAAGGTTGGGGACCACTGGTTTACATACAAATAGTGTATGATTTCCTTCCTTTCAAATCAAGGGGTAACGTCAGCGTTTATAAAATTTTTGGGGGGTAAAAGGTAAAAAAGTTCCCTGACCCCTGTTCTATCCTGTTGTTATAATAGCAACATAATAATAACACAGGTTGAAAGTCTGAAAGAGATTCTCTCTCGCTTCTTATATTAAAAAGAATCAAAGTGGGTTAAACTGGATTTTTCTTCTTCATTCTCTCCTGCTTATCGAGGCTAAGTTGATATTTATACAATAGTTGCTGAATTTGTTCTTCAGGACCATCTTCATACTCCCCTAGAACTGCAAGTTTGAGATTTCTGCTCTATATTCTTTCTTTATATTAATAACATTAAAAACTTCCTTCCTTCCTTCTTTCTTTCCTTCCTTCCTTCCTCTTATTCTACACAGGAAAATCCTAGATAGCTTACTATAATATTAAATAGAACAGAATAAATAAAATCAACCAACAAAACAACAACAGTTAGAAATATTTTTTACTATGACAATGTATGGTTTCATAGCATATATTGGCTGTTAAGAAAGAAGCAGAAGCAAGAAACTTGAGTATTCATTTCTGGCTAGCTGGCCAGTATAACTTAGTCATTAAATTTAAAGAGCTTGGGTTACATATTTTCTCTCCAACTCAGAAACAGATGAGAGATTTTTATCTGCATTATGTATGGTATTAATCATACATTTTTTATAAACACAAGTGGCAAATAATGTAAGCTCCACAATAGCAATTATATTTAAAGAAAATATTTTACCAGTTTTCTTTTAATTAACTGAGAGATACCATCATTTGGAACAGGTCTCACAAATCAGGCAAGAAGTGGTAGAAGAAATGTTGCGCGAGGAGACAAAATATTTTAAAATTCATTAAAAATATTTTTAGTATTCTACAGAATTATCTATATGGCTGCATAAATTGTGGCTCTAGATTTGAGAACATGAGAATTAGTTCCAAATATGCAGTCAAGTCTGAATACAAAAAAAAGGCTAGTCTGAATTAAATTACATAAGCAAAATAGAAAACCGGACATAAATAATCACTTCTGATTGTTTTACTGACAACTTTTGACAAACATTCAGCGTAGCAAATGAATACAGACCAAATGATGAATCACTTGTTCTCCTGTTTGGCCATCATATATTTAGATACATGATGGAAAAAGAAAACACTACAGGTAATCAAACTTCTCCATCCTGAGCTCCAGTATACTCATTACCGATAATTCCTATACATTCATAAATACAATTACAGAATTTTCAACTATATCTCTATCATTCACTCTGACAGCATAAATTCCACATAATTTTGCTTTTCTTCCTTATTTTCTTTGGATTTCTTGGATACAGAGTTAAACCAAATCTGAAATCTAATCTACATATTTAAAAAATAATCAGTGCCTATTCTTCTTTAGACCACAACTAAGAGTCATTTTATTTAATTAACTAAAAGCGTCTTAGGAATTGTAGCCATATAGTATACTGAACACAGCAATCACAGCAAGTGGTAGCATTTTAATTGATCTTGATATTAATTGCTCTTGACTTGCATCAGAATTAGTTAGCATTGAGAATAAGAGCCCAGCAGAAAATTCAGAATTGTAGATTAACATGGAAAATTAATAAACAAATCCTAGAACACTACCTTTTCAACAACAACAACAACAAAAATACTCAGTCTTCCTTCTGAGTTGTAATGTATGTATGTATGTATGTATGTATGTATGTATGGTATTAAGCTTTGTTCGGGTATTTTCCCACATCATTGTAGTTGTGCTTTTTAAAACAGACATTGTATCACGTTTTGGCATTGTGAATCTCTGATCTGAACACAATCACAGAAGCTTCTGATGATGGCAGATGAGATTCTGCCAAAACGCTGATACAACTTTAAAAGCACAACTACAATGACGTGGGAAAGTACCCGAACTCTGAAGAGCAGCAGACATAGAACCGGTTCTATGTCTACTGATGTTTTTGCCCCCCGCCCACCTGGGCTCTTACCTGATCTTTATATTCCTGATTTTTCAACTTCAGCTGCCGAACGAGGCACAGCTGCAGTTAAAAAAACAAGAAAAGAGGGCTGTTTCAAAGGCTGCTTCTCAGCACGCAGCGTGCTAATGACGATTTACAGGCACGCGGCTCACAGCGGGCAGGGAAGCTCGTAAATCCCAAACTGGTACGAACCGGTAGTTAACCCTGTCGTATCCCACCCCTGTATATAGGTTTGTAAATTAGCTGAGACTAATGGTCTCTCTAAGACTTGACATTTATTTGATGGCACATCAATCAGTCACTCAATCAAAGAAAGAACTTTTAAATTTGCAGGTAAATAAAATAATATGATTATTTCTTTGTTTTTAAATGGTGAATACATTCATTTCTCTTCGATAGTGGAAAGGATGGAACATCTCTTCTATGATATACTTAGCATCTAATAATTTTATTTTTTTCCTTTATAAAAAGGAAGTTGTTCGTTGGCTAAATGTTTAAAAACTGATTTATCAAACTAATACATTGATTAATTGTTAAATATATACAGGTAGTCCTCAACCTGTACAGTGGCAACACTGACTACAATTGAGCCCAGAAATTATGTTGCTAAGTGAGAAATTTGTTAAGTGAATTTGCCCCTTTTTATGACTTTTCTTGCTATATATGTTAAGTGAATCACCACAGTTGTTAATTAGTAACACAATTAAGTGAATCTGGTTTTCCCCATTGACTTTGCTAGTCAGAAAGTCACAAAACATAAGGGTTAGGGTTAGGGTTAGGGTTAGGGTTAATCACATGACCTGGGGACACTGCAAAGAATATGAACCAGTTGTCAAGCATCCGAATGTAAATCACATGACCATGGGGATGCTCAAAAGTGTGAAAAATGGTCATAAGTCACTTTTTTCAGTGCCATTGTAACTTTGAACGGTCACCAAATGAACTGTTGTAAGTCAAGAACTACCTGTATTTGAAAATTAAAAAAAGAATAATATCTGGTCTATTAATATTCCACTAATTTAAATGTGCAGAAAAATGAAAAGTTTTATAAAACGGATTTGGTTTTTTTTGCTCTGCAAAATGTGTATCTGCAGCATTGTGGTTAACCCTTATAAAATACTGTGCATTTCAGTATGAAATGCTTCTCAATCTACTATACAGCAATGGCATGAAAATGCCTCAGTTAGATTTGATGGGCACATAAGAAGGTATGAACTACTTTCATGCATTATAATGAAGTTGAGCAAGTGACCTTAGAAGATGCTGCTAAAAATTGAATGCTATCCAAAATGAGGGTATCAGATTTTCTCTGCAATCTGCTTAATATAGAATATATCACTAGGGCAGTTCTGCCACAGCTGTGTTTTTCTAGCAAAAGAGGATCAGACTGGTTTTTGGATTTGTTTGAAATGTGTATCTTAATCCTTCCTTCCTCCCTCCCTCCCTCCCTCCCCATTTTAAATAACCCACCAATATTTTATACATAATAGAATTGCAGAATGTAAGAATCAAATTACATTCAATAAATCACATTCCACCTTTACACTATTAAAATATAAACACAAATATTGAATAGTACTTGGCAAAATGTGAGGTTTTCTGATTTTTCGTAGAGAACAGCACATTTCTAAAATGTCCCTTGTTCAACTCAGTTTCATAGTATCCTATTACCATATCAACATCACAGTTCTCAAATATTGCAATACAGAAACTTTCATATAAATGAATATACACTGTTCAAAAAAATAAAGGGAACACAAAAATAAGATATCCTAGATCTGAATGAATGAAATATTCTTATTAAATACTTTGTTCATTACATAGTTGAATGTGCTGACAACAAAATCACACAAAAATTATCAATGGAAATCAAATTTAGCAACCCATGGAAGTATGGATTTGGAGTTACACTCAAAATTAAAGTGGAAAAAACCACTACAGGCTGATCCAACTTCGATGAAATGTCTTTAAAACAAGTCAAAATGAGGCTCAGTGGTGTATGTGGCCTCCACGTGCCTGTATGACCTCCCTACAATGCCTGGGCATGCTCCTGATGAGGTGGCGGATGGTCTCCTGAGGCATCTCCTCCCACACCTGGACTAAAGCATCCCCCAACTCCTGGACAGTCTGTTGGTGGATGGAGCGAGACATGATGTCCCAGATTTGCTCAATTGGATTAAGGTCTGGGGAACGGGCGGGCCAGTCCATAGCATCAATGCCTTCGTCTTGCAGGAACTGCTGACACACTCCAGCCACATGAGGTCTAGCATTGTCATGCATTAGGAGGAACCCAGGGCCAACCACACCAGCATATGGTCTCACAAGGGGTCTGAGGATCTCATCTCGGTGCCTAATGGCAGTCAGGCTACCTCTGGCGAGCACATGGAGGGCTGTGCGGCCCCCTAAAGAAATGCCACCCCACACCATTACTGACCCACTACCAAACCGGTCATGCTGGAGGATGTTGCTGGCAGCAGAACATTCTCCACGGTGTCTCCAGACCCTGTCACGTCTGTCACATGTGCTCAGTGTGAACCTGCTTTCATCTGTGAAGAGCACAGGGCGCCAGTGGAGAATTTGCCAATCTTGGTGCTCTCTGGCAAATACCAAACGTCCTGCACGGTGTTGGGCTGTAAGCACGACCCCCACCTGTGGATGTTGGGCCCTCATACCACCCTCATGGAGTCTGTTCCTGACCGTTTGAGCAGCCACATGCACATTTGTGGCTCGCTGGAGGTCATTTTGCAGGGCTTTGGCAGTGCTCCTCCTGTCCTCCTTGCACAAAGGTGGAGGTAGTGGTCCTGATGCTGGGTTGTTGCCCTCCTACAGCTTCCTCCACATCTCCTGATGTACTGGCCTGTCTCCTGGTAGTGCCTCCATGCTCTGGACACTATGCTGACAGACACAGCAAACCTTCTTGCCACAGCTCGCATTGATGTGCCATCCTGGATGAGCTGCACTACCTGACCACTTGTGTGGGTTGTAGACTCTGTCTCACGCTACCACTAGAGTGAAAGCACCGCCAGCATTCAAAAGTGACCAAACCATCAGCCAGAAAGCATAGGAACTGAGAAGTGGTCTGTGGTCACCACCTACAGAACCACTCCTTTATTGGGGATGTCTTGCTAACTGCCTATGCTTTCCACCTGTTGTCTATTCCATTTGCACAACAGTATGTGAAATTGATTGTCAATCAGTGTTGCTACCTAAGTGGACAGTTTGATTTCACAGAAGTGTGATTGACTTGGAGTTACATTGTGTTGTTTAAGTGTTCCCTTTAGTTTTTTGAGCAGTGTATTACCAGGCAAGACATCTTTATTCCCAGAGATCTGGGAGTAAGTGACTGGCCAAGGGCCTCCCAACTGGTTTCCCATCTTTATTCCTAGAGCTGGGAGTGAGTGACTGGCTAAGAGCCTCCCAACTGATTTCATGTCTATGGAGAGACTAGAATTCTTAGGCACCTGGATTCTAGTCTGATATCTTAATTGTTATACCAAACTGGATTATCTTGAACAGGGGTGTCAAACTCAAGATCTGTGGGTTGAATCCAGCCTGTAGGGGTGCTTAGATCTGGCCCACAGGGCCACCCTGGAAACAGCAAAGGACTGGCCTGCAGTGCCTCTGCAGCGAAAATGGAGCTCGGGACGGCTGCCCTAACAGGATCTGTTTTGACGGCCTCCTGCAGCCCTCTGCCAGAGAAAATGGATCTCAGGGGATATGCATGGCCACCCCAAGCTCCATTTTCACTGGCAGAAAGCAGCAGGAGGCTGTCACAGCTGAAAATGGAGCTTGGGAGCCCATTTTTATTGGCAGAGCACTCAAGCCACCACAGACACCCTGGCATGAGTGATGTCAAGCTGGCTATGCCCACCCCGACCACGCCCACCCTGGCATGGTCAAACACAACCCTGATGCAGTCATCAATGAAATAGAGTTTGATATTCGTGATCTAGAATTTTCCCTTTAGGTTGCCCATAATTTAGAACTTTAATGACTAATGTCCATCCCTTGTAAAATAGCGTGCCAACTCATTCTAACATTAGGCTTCTATATCCCACTGAAGTGATATCGCCACTATCCATATATTGTCAGCTTTGAAATTCAGCTGCCACATTTTTTTAGAGAGTTACAGGAGTTGAAAAGTTCAAGGTTATTCTGTATGTCGTATTAAGAAATTCCAGTGGCAGTTAATTGGTTCTCGTGATTTATGAAGTGTAGAAGTGGGAGGAGAGAAGAGAGGAGAGAAGGTGGGTTCTGTGTAATGCACCAAAAAAGCTTTCACTCGGGAAATTGCTTTTGACATGCCAGATCTGTTCTTAATAAATCAATTGGAGAGATAACGTCTCGGAGTGATTGATATCATGGATACTTTCTGGGTGCTTGACATTTATTTCCTAAGTCTAACTTTTATTTTTTGAATGGGCTTGGCTGATGCCCCGGAGTTCTTTTCCCAGAAATGGAGAAAGAGCAGCAATCAGCTGATGTTGCAGGTGTGCAGGGGGGAGCATGTGAGGGCCCTACCTCTGGAGCATTAATTGAACCTGCCAGCCCTTGTTTGGAGGAGATGATGGATGCTTTCAGGATGGCAGTAAGAGAAAGAGATTTGGGAGCTATACTGAAGTGTTTCAACTCAAGAATTTGTGATAACCCAGAGGTAACCCAACTGTCTGAAGATAAATCTTTCTCTAGCCCCAGGCATATGGCTATTCTGTTGGATTGGAGGGAAGAGAGAGACAATTGGGGTCGAATTTCTCTCAAGAAGACAACCCCCAGATTTACATCAACAGTTCCATGGAAGTCCATCAAGGGCAGATTTACATCAACAGTTCCAGAATTTAAAGATGACAGATTTGGTCTCACAGTCTGTTTGGACCGGTGGAAGCTTGAGACCACCCATATTCATTTACCCAAATATTGTGAGGAACAAGGAGATATACAGATGCCAGTTGGAGGAAGCCAGAAAGAAGCATCAACTAACAGAGGTATGTTGCAGCCTCAGAGGCAATCCCCTCATTTTCTAGAAGGAATTTTGCCCCCTGCAGAGAGTATCCCTCCAGGGTGGGGATTTTATCCAGGCCAGGGGTGGATTCAATGCAAATGGCAGCCAGCACCAACACAGCCCTGGTCTGAAGGGGGTTGCCCAGACAGCAGACAGCAGCCACACCCCCTCCACCCGATCAGGGAACCAGGCCACACCCATCTTCCTCCTGGCAACCACAATTGCAGCCCCAACCAGAAGTGAGGTCACAGGGACCCCTATTCCAGAGAGGCACCACCCAGCCAGGATTCAGGGGGCTGTTTCTTCCATTCCAGTACAACCTGAAAGAGCCTGGCATGTGCCACCTCCGCAACCACAACCCAGGCTGGACCAAATACCTTTTGAGGCCGTGTTTGATGGCTGCCACGAATATTTCAATTACTTCCTCACTTGAATCCGATCCCATATAGAACAATTTGGAGATCAATATGCCACAGAGTGCGATTTGGTTACGGCCATAACAAATGGGATGAATGAAGGGGATGCTTCAGACTGGGTGTCCCAATGAACAAGCCCCCAAATTATATGATGTAAATGGATTTATTCAATTATTAAGACACAGATTTGAAAATCCAGACAGGGTAGCAGAGAATGAAGAGAAGTTAATGGAAATGAGGCAAGGCAAGCGACCATTGTCAGAATTCATTTGGGACTTTAGAAGGGTCGCAAGCCACCTCATAGATTGGCCTGAAAGAATGACTTTACACTATTTTTAAAAAAGCCATTGATCCAGAAGTAAAGAAGGCCTGTGAAATTAGGGGAATCCCAGAGACCTTACAGTCGTGGTATACCGCCTCCCTCAGCTTAGATCACAGCATCAACCCGCATAGGAAACCCCTTCTGGCAGCCCTGACTAAGAGAATTGCGGCAAGGAGACCACCGACCGGATCAGCCGAACCTGCTTGTACCTAACCCACCAGGGTGCTGAAATGTTACCGATGTGGCCAAGCCGGTCAAAGGGCAGCAGACTGTCTAGCCCCTGCTCCTATGCCACAAGCTCCGCAGTTGAAGCCTAATACAGCTGTTAGAGGTTGGAAGAATCAAGGAAGACCTCCGGGCATGGATGGGTTTGCCAAACACAGCTGGGAAAGCCCCTTCTGCGCAGATGGGAGCAACGGACTACCAGACTGACACCACGTCCCCGAAAACTCAACCTGTGAAGACGACCCAATGGTGAGTGATCCCTTCATACCTTTTACAGTCAAGGTAAAGTTAGTGGTACCAAATACGGGCAAGGCTGGGGAGCTAGAAGCTGTCATTGATACTGGGTGTTCCAGATGTCTTATTGAACTCCCCATTGTTGAACAATTGGGCATAAAGACTAACCCGCTAAAACGCCCAAACAGATTTGAGCAAGTGGATGGAACCTTAATTGAGGGGGCAGCCACTCAATTGACAGAATTAATCAAGATGGAATCACGAACTCATATGCTTCATAGTGCCCCCAAGATGTCAGAATCAATAATACTGGGACTTGCTTGGTTAGACAAATGGGCCCCGACAATCAAATGGGAGGATGGATTCAGAAAAATCCTTATTGGACCAGGCCCATTGCCCCCTCTTCTACCCACTACAAAGCCACCAGTCAGCTCGAACCCAGAGCTTGAGCCAGCATCCATGGCATCCCACCTTCTCCCAGATAACCACCAGGTACCCAAACAATACAAAGATTTGGCTAAAGAATTCAGTGAAGAAGAGTGTAATGTTTTATCTCCCCATCGAGCCACTGATTGCGCCATAGAATTAGAGCCCGGGGCGAAATTACCAAAACCAAAGATGTATTCCATGATGCCTGCTGAAATGGCTGAATTAAGGAAATACATTGACGGCAATTTGGAACGAGGTTTTATTGAGCCTGTCAAATCAAGATTAGCTGCCCTCATGTTGTTCAAGGAGAAGAAAGATGGCAGATTGAGATTGTGTCTTTACTTTAGAGGCGTGAACACAGTATGCGTCAAAAACATGTATCCTCTCCCTCTTATGAATGACTTATTGAACCACCTGTCCAAGGGCAAAGTATTCACCAAGCTAGATCTCAGTGAAGCTTACTACCAGGTCCGCATCAAAGAGGGAGATGAGTGGAAAACTGCTTTTAACTGCCCTCTGGGTAGCTTCCAATTCAAAGTCATGCCTTTCGGACTTCAGGGGGCTCCTGCAGTGTTTATGCAGCTCATCAATGAGGTGCTACACCCGCACCTTTACCAGGGGGGTCCTCGTGTATCTGAATGACATCCTTATCTTCAGCGAAACCATGGAAGAAGATGTTCAATTGGTTTGACAGGTTCTAGAAAAACTTCTAGCCGCCAAATTATATGTAAAACTCTCAAAATGCGAATTCCACAAAGAGTTACTAGACTACCTAGGTTACCAAATATCCAACCTGGGGATTGAAATGGACCCCGGAAAGGTGAAAGCAGTACTGGATTGGCAACCCCCCCAGAACCCGAAAACAACTTCAAAGTTTCTTGGGGTTTGCCAACTTCTATAGACAATTCATTCCGTCCTTTGCTGATGTTGCCCTCCCGTTGACAGAGCTATTAAAAATGGGCCCATCACCCACCAAACCAAAGCTGAGTCAACCCCTGGCTTGGATTATGGACTGTCAGAAAGCTTTTGAGACATTAAAACGCCTCTTTGCAACAGAGCCCATCCTCAAGCAGCCAGATGTGACCAAACCTTTTATTGTCTGAACAGATGCAAGTGATGTAGCAGTGGCAGCTGTTTTGCTGCAAAAAGATTCTGATGGCCTTGCGCTTATGTGTCCAAAAAACTGACAGACGCAGAGCGAAGGTGGGCGGTCTGGGAGAAACAAGCATTCGCCGTACGATGGGCTTTATTGACTTGGAGGCATTTTCTAGAAGGGACACCAGAGGCCTTTGGACTGATCATAAGAACCTCGAGGTCTAAAGACCCCTAGGAGATTATCGCCCAAACAAGTCCGCCTGGCCCAATATTTCAAGTGATTCAATTTCAACATTAAATATATCCCCGGAGGGAAAAACGTACTGGTGAATGCTATGTCCAGAAAACCTCAGTTTGACAGCCACTGAGAGGAAATAGTACAAGCCTTAATTTCAGACTCTCAATTGGCAGGTCAAGTAACCACTCGAACTCAAGCTAACCACAACCCCAAACGCCTGGAAGATAAACTGACTGCTGAATTGAAAATGGCCCTATTGACTGATCCTTGGTTCCTGGACCATCAAGCCGAGTTGACAATGAATGGAAAGGTTGGAAAGGGACTAAGCTTTATGTTCCCACAAATAAGACTACTGGTACTAAAGCGTAGCCACGACTCCCGGCTGGGAGGCCACTTCAGATTCCTAAAAACCCTACATTTACTAAGAAGACAGTTCTGGTGGCCAAAAATGAAACCTGATGTCGAGGACTATGTAAAAAATTGTTCAATTTGTGCCACAATGAAACACAGAACTGGAAATCCCCCTGGCCTCCTGCAACAAGTTGCTGAACCAACCCAACCTTGGGAAGAAATCGCAATGGACTTTATTGTTGAATTACCTAAGAGTGAAGAGAATACGGTCATTGGGACTATAATTGACTTATTCTCTAAATAGGCCCATTTTATAGCCTGCAAAGGGCTTCCATCTGCGAAAAAACTTGCAAAGCTGTTCGTGAAACATATCTATAGACTACATGGTGTACCTCACAGAGTAATATCAGACAGAGGGGTACAATTTACCGCAAATTGAAATCCATTGGCTCTTCTCAAGGGTTATCCTCAGCTTTCCATCCTGTTTGTAATGGAGCAGGGGAGAGGGCTAATGCCATGATTGAACAATACATTAGATGCTATGTAAATTATCAACAAGAAAATTGGGCTGAGTTATTACCTTTTGCAGAGGTTGCTTACAATAATGCAGTACATAGCAGTACGGGATTAACTCCATTCCAAATCAACACTGGAATGGATTTTGTCCTGATGCCAGAGTTACCTAGACAACCTCCCTCATCCATGTCCCTGACAGAATGGAAGAACTCATTAAAGAAAGGGTGGGAAGATACAAAAAAAAGCTTTGAATGAAGCTGCAAAAATTTATACAAAACAGGTGGATAAACATAGATCCCTTCAACCCCCTTTTAAAGTAGGGGACAAAGTATATTTGTTGACCAAGTATCTTAGGTTGAAACTGCCCAGTAAGAAACTGGCTCCAAAATTCTTGGATCCATTCCCAATTTCAAAGATAATCAATCCGGTCACTGTCCATTTTTGTCTTCCTCAACTATTGGGGAAAATTCATCCAGTGTTCCATTGTAGTTTACTAAAACCAGCTACTATATTGATGATAAGACCACTACCACTTTTTTCTTTTCTTTTAGGAGGACGAGTTTTCAAGGGAGGGGACGCCTGTCAGGTTTGAAATTCAACTGCCACATTTTTTTAGAGAGTTAGAGGAGTTGAAAAGTTCAAGGTTATTCTATGTGTTGTATTAAGAATTTCCAGTTGCAGTTAATTGGTTCTCGTGATTTATTAAGTGTAGAAATGGGAGGAGAGAAGGTGGGTTCTGTGTAATGCACCAAAAAACTTTCACTTGGGAAATTGCTTTTGACATGCCAGATCTGTTCCTAATAAATCAATTGGAGAGATAACGTCTCGGAGTGATTGATATCATGGATACTTTCTGGGTGCTTGATATATATTTTGAAAGGACAGTTTCTTCAAGTGTAACATGCACAGATTTAGAACTGCAGTGTAATCCAGCTTTCCTTCTTATTTCTGGTGGGAAAGTAAATTTATGACAAACTGTATGGGCCTAGAATACAGAAGTAGAGATTAATCAATTTTTTAAAATAAGATGAGAAAAAGTATTTTTTTTCAATTATAATTTTACATGTATTTTGCATTATAAGAATGATATAAAAGACTTGGCTTAAGAAAAAGGAAGATAACTTCATATGATTCAACTTCAGTTATATCATTATCATTATAACTATTTATTTAACAGAAAAGTTGTTGAACAAGGATTCTTCTACTTTGTTAGGGATCTATTCAGATGCTCAAAATTATTATTATTATTCTTTTTGCTCAGATTTTTTAAAAAAATTTGTGGCATCAAAGTTTTTAGCAAAAGGGATTTTACAAGAGAAGCAGCTGAGAACACAAGGTCAACTTGTTAACACACTTCATGACAAGACTGCAGGGAGAAATGTGAATGGGCTTTTAAAGAGGTTCAAGTAGTGCAAAGTTTGTTGAGGGGGAAATGCTCCTGGTCTCGTCAGGACCTTGCTTATTGCTATCTATAAGTTTATATTCTACATGCACAGATGACTTTCTCATTATCATGCAAAGCTCTTCTAAAATCTTAGCATTTGTTCAATGTGTTCTGCTCTTTCATAGGCTTAGTACTGTACATCTACAATGTCAGGGAAGTTTTCCAAACCTCACAAATGGCACCTCCTGGATTCTATTTATCTGGATCCTTGCCCAGCATGGCTTCAACACATACACAACATAGTTGTCGCTGCCAAATTTTGTTCTGAATACAAACCTTATTACTGGAAAGTGTTGAATGTCTGTTTGCTTGTTTTATCTAGAGAACTTGTATCTCACCTTTCAGCACTGCAGTTCCAACACAATAAAACCAAAATAACAAACACTGATCAAATGAAGCAAAGCAACCAGCAAAAATAGTAGCAGCAACTGGCAGCCAGCAGCAGAAGGTGTAGCAGTGTTAAGATGAAAACCTTAACAGACAGCTGGAAACCCAACAAAATAACAGAATAAACCATTCCTCAAAGTTGCTTCAGATGAAAAGGATTGTTGTATCTAAGAGAATGAAAATTGACATTGGTTTTCCCATGGATGAAAGATAGATATATAAACTATGATGAGTTATTGCTACAGAGAAAAATTATTTTCTTGTCTTTACTGACCTATCCTCTAAAGCAGCGGCCCCTAACCTTTCTGGCTCAGCAGACAGGCAGAGGAGGTGACAGCGAGGTTGTGGGGTAGACAGGAGATGATTTCACTTGTGTGTAAGTGTCGCTTTCACAAAGGCAGCTTTGCAAGCATGCATGCACTTGCCCATGAATTCCATGGCCCAGTCCGCTGGGGCCCGGAGGGTAGGGAACCCTGCTCTAAAGATGGGAACGGATAGAAAAATAGGTGGTCAGTACAAGACATTTAGAGAACCCGATCCCAGGTCTTTAAGGTTTTTATTAAAATCTACTACTTTGAATATTGTACACAGATAAAATTGGCTTGGCTAGTTAATAACCATGTCAATTGAATTATGTAGCAACTAATCATTCCAAAGAGTCTTCAAAGGCAGACCCATAGAAAACACAAATGCAGTAATCCAATCTTATTGCAACATAGAGCTCCAGTCAAAGTTTAAGTAATGTTCTTTTCAATGATGCTTACGTTACCTTTCCTGAAGTTTCAGATTGTTCATAAATCCCCAAACGTTTATTATATGAAAGTTATTTAATAAATACTACTTTTATTAATAGTACTATAAAGTACAACAACAAAAATATTCTCTTGGATAGTCTGACTGACCTTTGGGAGGGTCAATATTGACCAGTTAAGGGAACTCTGGTTTACATTGTTTAAAGAAACCAGAACCGAATTTCCAAAAAAACAGTACTAAGACATACATAGGATTTCTTCGAAGAACTCTCCTTTTTATACCATGGATGAATATTTGCTGCTTGGTGGCAATATACATTTACATATTAATTCATTGTGATTCTATGTTCACACCATAAAAGTGCATTTGGGTGAGTCAGCAAATTTGAAAAAGTGCATTTAGGTGAGTCAGCAAATTTGAACTATTCTTTAAGCAGAACTCAGAAACACACAGGGGGAAAATCAATGTTAGACAATATCTAGACAAAATAGAAATTCAACCTGCTAACACTAGAAATATCTTAAGTCCGCATGGGTCATTTTACTGACCTCAGTGAGACTCGAACTGCCAAACTGCTGGCAGCCGGTGATCAGCAGAAGTAGTACTTCATTCTAACCACTGTACCATCATGGCTCTTTTCTCTTTACCTAGAGGAGGGGTGTCAAACTGGCAGCCCATGGGCTGGATGTGTCATGTGCAAGCCATGCCCACCCCAGCTCCATCACAAACCATCATGAAACATCATGTGACAGCAATGTGACACCACGAGTTTGACACTGGTGACCCTAGAGCTTATAGGTATCAATTACTTTTCACCAATGAAACCTGAATGTATTCTAGAGAATAAAATCACACATAGAATGTAAATGTTAAGTTTGGAGAATAATGGAGACCAGACATCTGACCAGTGACTTCAACTCTTTAATAATAGTAATAGAACAGAACAGAGCAAGGCTATGGGCAGCAGCAACCCTTTTATAGGGTTAGCTGCTACCTTATTAACCAATGACATGTGCAACAAGTTCAAACTAATAACCAATGAGAAGTGTCAAAATAGTGGCCAATCAGGGACTAGTTATGGACCAATCCCTAGTTGTTGTATAAGGACCAATCAGGTGTGCAGGTTTCCAAACCCTGATTTGCATTTATGCTAGTAACTTTTATTGATTCACAACAGTAAGTTTCTATGAACAAAAATGCAAACATTGTTTGAATGATGAAATTTCAAAATGATACAAGAAATTAGTTACTCAATTCAGAGTTTCACAATAATTCTTGGACAGCCAGTTCCAAAAATGGGTCCCTTTCCAACCTATCATGGTTTCACTGATTTTCATCCAACTGAAAAACAGATGCCTTGAAGACAGCAATTCAGTTTGCTATGTGATAATCCATAGAATCAGGGGTTTTTTTTTTTGGCATTTCTTTCTCTATTAGGCAGGTTTTACCCATTTTCATTTTCTTTCAATTTTGGCTTAGTTTCAGGTGGAAGGTGCCATGCCACTGCTAAAAAAACCCTGCTGAATATTTTCCTCACACATTTCTCCCGAAGTAAGTAAGTAAGGTTTATAACTAAGTTGAGAAGTTAATATCTACAAAATGTTGTAGCAAAACAACCATTTTATGTATCCATAAAATGCAAAGAAATCAAAGGAAGAAAACTTTATATTCAAGTGATTATGAAGAAACATGTCAATTAATTGAAAAAAAGGAATTATGCTGAAATAATATACAAACATCCATTTTCAAATAAATATGGATAAGTATATACATTACAAAATATCCAAAATATTGCAGAAAAATAGGGATACTTCAGTGGGCAAATGGCTGGTCCTTGGGGCAAAATGCAGCCACATGGTTTGATAGATATTTATAAACCAAAATGTGGTGTATAAAGTGAGGCAAGTATCAAATTATAAGGCAGAGAAAACATACATAATAAGCAATTGGAAAAAGATTCTCTTTGCACAAGAATGTCCTATCTCAGTGGCCCCCAACCTTTTTTGAACCAAGGACCGGTTTCACGATTATTTATTCTTCCACAGACCGGTACCTGAGTAACGCGAGACTCCACCGCCATCGGGACGGCTCTTCGTTTGAAGCCCCCCCCCTTCGACAAAACTAAGGCACGAGCACCAAAACGCTGCTTTCCAACTGAAAACCCGGAAGCACTTTCCAACCGAAAACCCGGAAGCAACTGAAAACCCGGAAGCGCCGTCGAAACAAGATGGTGGCGCCCAAGCTTTGCGGCCTGGTAAAAAATAATCCACGGACCGGTACCGGTCTGGTGACTGGTGGTTGGGGACCCCTGTCCTATCTGACTGTCCCAGTTTTTCTACCCTTTGTAGCTTCCCATACTCATCACGTGCCATTGTGGGGGGAACATTTTTTTTTGATACTACTATTTATCTGTGTGTATAGTAAAGAAGTCAGGAAATCCCTTTAGATGAGCTGAGCTATATTAAACTATCTTTGAAACTGCCACAATATAAATAAATCACACTTCTGCATTGCCAACATGATGCCATCAGGAAGGAATTAAAAAAAAGGTAATCAGATCCTGTTCAGAAATCATTCTTTTTCTCAGAACCAGAACATTTTAATGCTAAAAACAAATAGATCAAAAATCTTTTTAAATAAAGGGATTATTCCAAATCCTTGGGATAAGAAGCTCTTCATTTAGGTTTTATATTTTAAAGCAAAGCTATTGAACTGAACTTTCTGGAACAGAGGAATGAGTGAAGAAAATCACTCTACTTTTTTGGAAGATAAAAAGGGACAGAGAAATTAAATCTTGCTTTTTGATCAGATTTTTGTATTATGATTATCATTATTACCATTGCTGGAATACTATATGTAACATCCTTGATTTATTTATTTATTTATTTATTTATTTATTTATTTGATTTGCCAATTGTTTACAAGATAATAAGTATAAATGTATACATAGTTGTGAATACATGAAATGGGTACATATAAGAAAAATAAAAGAATAAGAGAAACAATAGGACAGGGACGGTAGGCACGTTGGTGCGCTTATGCACGCCCCCTACAGGCCTCTTAGGAAAGGGGTGAGGTCAATAGTAGACAGTCTAAGGTTAAAGTTTTTGGGGTTTGGGGAAGAAACTACAGAGTCGGGTAGAGGATTCCAGACATTGACCACTCTATTGCTGAAGTCGTATTTCCTGCAATCAAGTTTGGTGCGGTTTACTTTGAGTTTGTATCTATTGTGTGCTCTTGTGTTGTTATGGTTGAAGCTGAAGTATTCATTGACAGGTAGGACATTGCAATGTATGATTTTATATACCATGCTTAAGTCAGACCGAAGACGGAGTAATTCAAGGTTTTCTAGTTCTAGAATTTCAAGTCTGGTGGCATAAGGTATTCTACAACGAGTAGAGGAGTGGAGAACTCTTCTTGTGAAATATTTCTGGACTTTCTCAATTGTGCTAATCAATTAATCATCAAAGCATTAATCATCAAAGCATTTGAAAAAGTAACTCATAACTCAAATTAATCGGTTAACAAGCTAATTAAGTGTGAACTTGATGACATCCCAATTAAGCAGGTATATAACTGGCTTAGAAAGCATGCTCTAAGCATGTTCATCAATGGTTCATTATCAAACTGTAGCAAGATATCGAGTGGGATGCCAAAATATTTTTGGCCCTGTATTCTTTAGCATTTTTATTAATGTCTTGGATGAAGACTGGTGCTGACATAAAATTGGGTATCATTACCAGAAACTGAAACAACCATTTTGTTAGATTATTGAACGAGATTGAAAATAATAGTATCAAGTTTAATAGAAACAAATGCAAAAAATTTCCCTAATAAAACATAGATATAATGCATAAGGATAATATGGGGAATATTGGGCTTTGAAATAGTATTTAGCAATAAAGAAAAAATACTGATGTATTTGATTATTGGTGTTGCAGGAGATTCTTGGGGAAACAGATCAACCCAGAGTTCTTATTCGAGGCAATGATCATACTTCAATCACATTATGCAAAGATCTAGTTTTCTGAAGAAGTTTAAAATACCAACAAAGCTGGAAGGAAAGCAAACAAGAGGACAAAGGTGAAGAGAACCAATTTTAGCAGTGGTGGGTGCACCATAAAATGCACTGTTATATAATGTGTGTGAAATTTTTCCTTTAGACACCCAGTCTTATAAATTTCTAAATTTCTTTTTGTCCCCATCTCAATTCAATCTGAGAGAAGGCAGAGTTCTGATTGAAACATATGTCTGTCTGTCCACCCACCCACACACCCACACACCTGTCCATTTATCCATCCATAAATGACCTTATTTTTTCAGTGTTTGTATTTTTCCAAAGCAGTGAAATAACTTCAACAATGAAAGTAATATTGTCCACAATATAAAGTGACATATAGCTCATTCTAAGGGCTGATTCATACATGCATCTCTATTATTGTATAATTTGCTGCCTAATGCATGGACAGCCTCCAGTAAACTGCTTTGCATTTGTTATGTCTCTGATGTTTGATTTGTGAGGCTCATTTTGCATATCATTACTTCATGCTGCAGTTATTAACTGATTAGCAAGCAAGTGTGTGATTTCTTCTTAACAGCTGGAATCTGACAGGTAAAGAATTAGATAACATTGTGGTCCTACAATGATCTCTTTGTTTTCTGCTTTGGACTTTTATCAGCCTTTGCAGGAAAACTAGTATCTCATCATATCACTTTTCTTACCAAAACACTCTAGAAATGCAAGAAGTTACTTCTTTCATTTCTAGAGTGTTCTGGTAAGAAAAGTGATATGATTATTTTTCTGGTCCTTCTGTTATTCTAAAATAACAGAAGGACCAGAAACATAATTTCATCATGGGCATCCTCAGGAAGGAGCAATGAGCTGGGACAAATAATGACATATATGTCATGACACAATGCAAGAATATAAAGGGCAGAGTTTGCATCATGATGTCAACAGCACATATTTAGACCTTTGGGCAAAACCTTGGCTTATTGCAGACACCCTCAATCTCAACTCTTCTGATATAGGAAAAACTGTGTCCTTGTTGGTGGCCATACATCATTCACTTAAAGAAGCTAAATCCAGGAGATTTTGTTTACCTGCTCCTCATAGAATCTGTTCCATTTTTGGAGAGTTTGTGGCATCATCTGTAATGTTTACTCAAATTCTTCTAAATTGGATCTCTTGTCTAGCACCCTGAAAAATGTGAAATACATTTTAAAACTTTTCTTGCTATACAGGTCATAGTGGATTTCTGCATTAAACCAAGGGCTGGATTAGATCTCCTCTTTCAGGATTAGATCTCCTCCTATTCAAATGTCCGAAGATAATAATATTATAATTCCTTCCCTAAGCTAAACATTGTCACAGTATATTCATGAACTGGAATAGAGCATGGTAACAAGGTCAGCCAATGAATAGGCATAGCAACTAAATCAGCCAATGAGGACAGTTTGAAAACTGAAATTAGAAGTAGCTTAGGCATGGCAGCTATGTTAAGCTCTGCAGCTCTGAAACTATGTTAAGCTCTGAGTCTGTCTATTGAAAATGAAACTGCTTCTCTCCTCTGCTGTGTATAATGCTTGCCTGCTGAACTAAAGTGAAACTGATGTCTGTTTCTGAGCTGCTCCTGTGCTACTGAAGTTACTTGCAACATGTTTCTGTTTGAGTTTGCTCTATGTTGGAGAAATCTACAACTGGTTTGTAAAATTTACTTATTATGTTTATAAAGATGTTAAATGAAGCATCAGCCATCTGTGTTCGTTTTTCTGGCGCTGAATTAATGCTGCCCAACTTTGAATAAACATGTCTAATTATTTCTCTTTTTCCTTCCAAAATAATCCCTAAGCCGTTCACCATCTTTATTACTCACTTCTGAGCAATAAAGAAATGAAGTAAAGAAACTTTTAATGATGGAAGAATTTTAGAAATGTAATTAAATTACACAATTTTCTTGTTTCATTTTAAATGTTTATCTTTTCCATGGACTCTGCTCAAAATAGATTTTTAAGAATCTGAAATCTGCCTCTCACTAACTTCATTGATCCAATGATGTAGAAAATACCAGAAGAAAACTTTTAGGATCAATTTGGATATAAATCTTTAAAGAAAAGAAATGGAAAGCTTATACTGCATGTCCAGTACTTTTGGTAGATATTATTGACATATCTTGAAAGTTATTTCCATCATAATTTGAATAGTGAAATTCTCACTGTCCTTTTTATTGTTTTTGGCTATAGCCAAGAGGAAAATCACCTTTAAGGATTCTAAAATGATTGTCACTGCTGAACAAGAGTGAGAAGGCCAATTCAATCTAATTGTAACAGATCAAGAATTTCCTGTTAATTCTAATGGACCCCTTCTGCCCAATAACCTCAATGTGCTGATCTAATTGTGGTAAAAAATGTAGGTGAAAGTTAAAGTGATCCTAGGTGTGAACAGTGCAGTGTACCTTTCATTCTATGTTTATTATTCAAATTTCTACAAACAATTATGTTAAAATTGTTAAAATTAATGGGTAACATGACTTATCTGTTCTGGGTAGGATCAATTTCAAATCTAGCTTTTCATTTGGTTATAGATCTCCAGGAGTCTTGGGCACATAAAGGTAAATGCACAGAGTATATGCAAAAACTTTACAGTAACAACACTGTCTGCTTGCTTCCTGATTAATATCCCACTGAATAAGAACATGCATTAAAAAGCCAACTGGCAACTTTTTTGTTGTGTTTTGTTAACTATATTTTTCATCTCATGGAGTAATATAATGTAATCTTGTTCTAATTATCTTCAAAAGGGGCACCAACAATCCAGAATTCATTACTTAGCATGGAAATAAACACAATTTTACTTAACCAAACACAATCGTTGTCCATAAACACTTAGTAAAAATAAGACAAAACTTTAAAATATTGTTAAACAATTAGACTAGCATAAACATATCAGCATTAAAGTGTTACATTGTTCGATGTTGTCTTGTTTAATTTGAAACAAAACGAGCTTTTTGTCAACAACCATCATTATGTTTGTATAAAAGGACTTATAACATTTCCAAACATAATGTAGTACCTATAGGATAGGCTGCTTTAAACAGAAGTGATCATAATCCATGATGTCACATGACTGCATTGCTTAAGCGATGGCAGTCCCAGCAGTCCCCATTGACATCGTGATTGCTGGCAGACTCCATTGCCTTTGTTAACAGAATACCACTGAATGTTAGGCAAGGATCTAACCTGTTCCAAGCCATTTTGTCCTTGGTCCCTCTCAGCTCTGCGCCTTTGTAAGATAACGGACTGTCTCCGCTTCGACCCCACCCCCAACTCACTCATCTCCACTATCTCTGCCTTTTTGACCACTCTGTACAACAGCACTTCTCAGGGTGGAGGCCGATGTTCAGGTGCTTACCTAGTGCTTGGATGCTTTGGAGGTCTAGATGAAGAAGAACTGGCTTAGACTCAACTCTGGCAGGATGAGTGGCTTTGAGTCAGGTGTGTTCTTATCCTTAACTGTTGAAGGGGTAGCAAACACCCAGACCTGAGTTGGTGCACAATTTGGTGGCTTTGTCAACTGTCAACTTTGGGTTGGATTACGGGAACTTTGCTGTGCATGAGACTACCTTTGAAAACCACCTAGAAAGTTATAAATAATTTAGCATGCAATCTTGCATGCATGATTGTGAAATTTTATCCTTTGACCTTACACTGATATTGTGTGACTTCCAGTTGCTTTCTAGTTGCAATTCAAGGTGCTGTTTGTCTCCTTTAAAGCCTAAATGGCATGGGGACAAGTTATTTGGGGGGACTGCCTTTCCCTGAGAATATCTGCCTGGCCTATCAGGTTAGGCAGGCTGGGTGTGGTCCATATTGCCATCTAGTGGGATCTTGGAAATATGCATTTTCTGTGGCTGCCTTAATCATTTGGAACAATCTCTACTTTGACATTTGGAGTGCTTCACCTCTATCAGTCTTCTGGAAAGCTGCAAAGACTTGGTGTTTGTCCAGGCATTGCGCTAAGATAGAAATGAGCCCAATAAATGTTAATTTAAATATGGAATTAGTGGGATGTTGTTCGGTGGTTTGGATAATGTTGTTATATTTCTTCATATTTCTTTTCTTTTTATTAAGTATCATTGAGGGATGTCTAGGATTACTACAGTATATATAAAATAAGGGACATACAAATTTCTAAACAAATAAACACATGCACAGTGCAGAAACGTCCATATATTTCTTTCTCTCGCAGTTATTTCCCAGCAATAAGAGTAGTTCAAGAATAGGCCAATTTTTCAGGTTTGAGAGAGGGAAATCTTATGATCTCTCAGCAACAGTGCCATCTTTTAAAGATTTTCTTAATTATAAAAATATATATGTGTGCTTACATCTTTTGCTTAAGAAGATTTAGTTTTAATTTCTATGAGCACAAGCATTTCACCACCAGTGAATTCCCATTTACTAAGGTATTGCTCCAAATTATAGCAAAACATTAAAGACTGAATAAAGGAATATTATTCTATATTGTACAAAAGGTATTTTGTCTTTAGTTTATGAAAGACAGCAGGAATTTGGAGTAGGTAATTGTGCAAGCAAGCACTGGGAAGACTAGCTAGAATCAAAGTTAAATTCAGTAATCCATTCAATATGGCAACTGGTACTGTGCCACCAAAAAGAGTTGAGAGAACATTCTGTTGCAGGGCTTTCACCTTGTTTTGTTACTGAATCCATAAAAGGGATTAATAGTAAGGCTATGGTTAATATATTAAAGAAATTGAGTTTGTTGACAACAGAACATATATGATAGCAATCGTAGCTTAGAACATTTTGCAAAATACAGAATTTCAAGGCATTGCCCACATTTAATAGACTTGGATAGAGAGAACATAAACATAAACCTATTGAGATAACAGGGTTAGAAGGTACACCCTACAGCTCTCCAAGGCTAGATTCACCACTTCTGCATGTGCATACGTTAATCGCACAAAACAAAATTACACAGCAGAGATGTTATTACTTCAACACTGTTTTCTATTTTTTCACATGCATAATATTTAGATCTTTCGTATTTTGCTTCACAGTTGGGAAATGTTTATATTTTATTCCTCATTCCTGACTCAATAAGTGGCTGAAATGTTCTAATTATTGTGTAGCAGAAAATAAGCAATATAATACAGTGAGGGAGTAAATGGATTTTGATTAGAAATCTGAGACTATGTTTTCTTAGCAGTAAAGATTTTGCAAGATTTGGTGGCTACCTGAAGAAAAACTAGGCAATTTCCTTGGTTCAGAAATGGCCTGTCAGTGTCCAGGATAGTTTTCAACTCCCCAATGTACAACTCCCCTAGAGACCAGGACTCTCCCTGTGGTCCTCCAGTCCTCTTCCTACTTAGCTTCTGAGATCAGACAAGCAGATGACACCTGCATTCAATTGACTCAACTCTTTGTAATTAACCAAAAGGTGCTTTTTCAAGAGGCAATTGAACTTTCTGATTTTTCTTTGCAGACATTTAGCTTCTCATCCAAGAATGAGAAGTGAAATGTCTTCAAGAGAAAAACCAGAAAGTCCAGTTACTTCTTGAAAATGCACCTTTGGGATAGCCATGACCTGGATGACTGAGAATCTCCATAGACATCCTGATAATTAAATGGTTAAGTCTATAAAACTATGAGTCTATGGAGGCCAGTTTGGTCTAGTGGTTAAGGCACCAGGATAGATACCAGAAGACTGTGAGTCTTGCCTTAGGCATGAAAGCCAGCTGAGTCTCTCTCTCTCTTAGCCCAATTCGCAACACAAGTTTATTGTTTATTTATTTATTTATTTGAATTTGTCAAACAAAAATGAGAACAAGAATAAGAGAATAAAAATACAATGACAGGGACAATAGGCACTGCCCCCTCTACTGAACACTTAAGTATGAAGTAAGGTCCACAGAAGTCAATTTGTCACTGAAACTGAAAATTTGTAGCTGTGACAACTGAATCAGAAAGGGCATTGCAGATTTTGACAACTCTATTACAGAATTCATATTTTTTACAGTCAAGTTTAGAACGATGTACATTGAGTTTAAAACAGTTGTTTGCACGCGTGTTAAATTTATTGTTGTGGGGAAAATAGAAAGAGGAACAAGTATTACGTATGTTTGCTGCCTTGAGTTATTTAAAAATCTAAATAAGTCTAAATTGTTTTTTTAGTAACCGTACTAAACAGGGGATTTCCCATTGCCTTCCCTCCTTCCTTTATGTCAGTGGTTGCCAACTGGTGGGCTGCGGCCCACTGGTGGTCCATGAGAAAATTTTGGTGGTCTCCAGAGAAATGTCACCCCCAGAACACCCCCCAAAGCAATTAATCCAGGCTGCACAGAAACACAAGACTGCGCTGCCCACATGGCCCGCGGGAACCCTCCCTGCCCACTCACTCCTTACCCGGCAAACTTGCCTGCTAAGTTGCTATTTTTCCTTTTTTCACTCCCGACTATCAGCTGTTCTGCTGTGTTGAGAGATTTAGATTAGCTAGGAAGCAGGAAATGATTGCATTTCTTGCTTTCTAGCTAGTCTTTAGATCTTTGGCTCTGCTTTTAAGCATAGCCAAAACTCCCTTAGGACTGAAGGTTCTATTATTCAGTGCAGACTCACAGCAAGCAAATTTTATCTGACAGACTCAGGTAGCCGATGGCAGATAGATAGATCTCTGAATGAATCTGTGATTCTGTGAGCAACTCAATCTGCCTGCCTGCTTTGCCTGATTTTGGGTTAAAAGTTGCCCTTTTTTAAAAATAAAAAAAATTAATATTTATATAAATATGTATAATATTTACATACAAGCCATGCCCAGCCAGTCACATGACCACTAAGCCACACCCACAAATTAGGCCATGCCCACAGAACCGGTTTGTGGTTCCTGGGATTTAAAATTATGAGTTTGGTGGTCCCTGAGGTCCAAAAGGTTGGAGACCCCTGCTTTATGTAATGTATTCAGTATCAGAATTATTGAAATGTGTTCCTTGCTACTCTAGTCTTATTTCATTTGATTATATTACTATAAATTTACAGTAATTATGCAGTTCATTTGTAATGTATTACTGTAAATAAGGAAGCATTATCACCATTTAAAAAATAATGGATGCATTAATTCTCAAAGGCACCTTTGCTTAGAAAATAATATTTTGTATTCTATTAACTGGCATCATTATTGGAAAGCCTAATGCTTCCTTTTAACTATTTCTGTGTTTCTGTCTTTGGGTGCTTGAAATGTATGTGGAGGTTTTTCCCCCCTGGCTGAGTGGGTGGGAGATACCATCTAGAATTGAAAGTACCTGACAACATTTTTCTAGGAAGCCCAATGTAAACAATGTGCAAGGAACTCCAGATTCCCACAACTGTCCATGCAGGCCTCTATCTATATAACAGATGGAAACAAAAGGCAAGCCTCATTTTCATCTTTATTTCTCCAGGAAGTTATAAATGGAATGTTGCCAAGTTAACCCCTATTAGTGATACTTTCAGAGGAAATATCCTCAGCTCCATGGATCTAAAAATGGGTCTGGAAACCAGAACATCAATATGATTTTATTTCAGGTGACCTCCATCCTGGAAAGTCAATTTACTGAATTTTTAAAAATATATCTGGGGGGAAGCTGCAAAACATTATGGTTTTTATGATTATATCAAATGAAAACATTTGCTCATTCAGAAAGCTGCCCCGTGATCAGTCAAATGAATCAATATAAGTGGCTGAAGGAGAGATTTTGATATTAATCAGTATGAGTGTCATTCCACCAAAAGCTTTCGAGCTCCATTATTGATCTTAAGAGGAATATGAGTGAAATCAGTAAGACTTAAAAGAGCTTAGCTATGGGGGGCATATCTTATTTTAAACCCTCTTGTAACGTTTAATTAGTTAAAAATAGGCCTAGTTCACATTTTTCAAGGCTAAGCCTTTTTTAGGGAGAAAAATCCTATATCTATTTCTGTTTTGCTTAAAAACAGAAGAGTAAAATTCATCGCCTATTATAGATTCACTATGCAATTTTTATTTAATTTGCAGAGCCCTGAAATATTTGCAACAGATGATATGGACCGTAATACTGCTAACTATGCTATTGCTAAAAAAAATAAATTTTCATTTACATTTTCATTTGTAATACAAAAATGAATCTAAAATAGATGGAAAAAAATATTTGTGCAGTAGAGTTAAGGAAATTATATAGTTATCACTGAATAGGCAATCGAGATCGAAAAATATTTGGGAAACTAAACATTTGATTAAAGATGTGGTTCATATTGAATCTTTTTAAATTTCCTCTTATGTGATTCTGCGTGTTAATTTGAAAGCATTTTATCTTCTTGAAATGTATTACACTTGGATTGCATTAATAGAAGTGCTTTTTTATCTGGACAGAATTCCTGTTTTAAGTCTTAAGTTTTATTTTAAATATATATCGTCTGGGAGAAGAAGTAACAAATCCGGTATCTACCCTCAAACATATTCCAAACTTCTCCTTGGAAGTAATCATGCAGTAAAAATAAGTAGGAATTCATTATTTTCTCATGAGTCTCTGCTCAATATAACCCTATATGAGAAGAACACCATACTCTCTAACTGAACCATACAGCCTTCAGCACCAATTTGCAGATGAAAGTATAGATAACACAGCACTAGTTACATTGATTATTTTTAGTATGATAAAGAAAAACAATGATTCATATCTGATCCTAATATTTTCCTGTTTGTGATGGAAGAATGTTTTATACCCAAAGTATTCATCTTGGTCACATCTATTTTCGTGTACAAGTGGTTGTCTAGTAAAATAAGCATAATGCTGCCTGGTGAAAAACATCATGACAAATATGCTGGAGGGAAAAAAAAATCACCCAGCAAATTGAAGCTATATATTCTTTCCACTAAGCTACCCTTATGCGCTGCCAAGTGCAACCAAGCCAAAGAGTAAAAACACTAGAGAAAGCTTCGTGGTTCACAAGTGGCCTTTTTCAAAGAGATTCAAGCTGACACTAAGGGAGCCTTTTCAGCAAACGAGAGGCCACATTCACGCTGTTCTTTCTGGAAAGACATTTATATCAAATATTCATGGTAGTCTCTTGTCTATACAAATTTGGTTTGATGGTGCAATTGTGTCAGACTCACCTGGCACCAAAATTCAGTTGCTTTGCACTTTCTTCCTAAACAATACATTGTTGGCTGTCAAGAGATGGAAAATGATGCCATATCAAACTGCTTTATGACCTGTGCCTCATTTTTTCTAAAGACCTGAATTAACAGCCTCCTTTCTGGAAGCCTATATTCCAGTATCATTTTTCTTTGTGAATGTTTATCAGAAATCTGGAATTTCATAAGGCAAGGCAGAGATAAAAGATTACTCACATGCAATGCCATATTAGAAAAGCGATGCTCTGGTCCATTAAACTATGAGGGAAAAGATATATTGCAGGGACGCATGAACACAAACAAAAATCAGAAAAGTGTGTGTGTGTGTGTGTGTGTATCTATCTATTTATATCTATCTATATCTATGTCTATGTCTATGTCTATGTGTATGTCTATATCTATCCCTATCCATCCATCCATCCATCCATCCATCCATCCATCCATCCATCATCTATTAAATTTTCATGCTGTTAAATAGTGTTTCTTTCCAGGTTGTTCTGTCCATTATATTTTTGTGGCTTGTGTCAGCAGGCAATAATTTATTTTCAATTCAGATAGTAAATAAGGAAAAATAATTACGTGCACTAATAAGGATTTGGAGAAAAAAGTATATTACAAAATCACTCACTTCTGTATTCTTTATCTCCCCCCCTTTTTAAATGTGAATGACATTTGATAAGTCCTGATAATACATATGCTTGTGTGTGTACATGTGTAAATACATAAGCAAATAAGGACTTCTGTTTTCCCTGTCAACAATTGATAGTGCCTTGTCATAAAGTCAGGGTTGGGATTCTACCAGTTTGGCCCGGTTTGGATGAACTGGTAGCTCTGAAGATCAGCTGGGAGGGAACTGGTTTGCTCCGAAGATCAAGGTATTTCCTTTTTTCCCTCCCACCGATCAGCTGTTTTCCTAAGATCAGCTGTGTCACATGATTTAGATTAGCTAGAAAGCAGGAAATCATCGGATTTCTTGCTTTCTAGATAATCTAAATTATGTGGCACAGCTGATTCCCCCCCCCACCCTCACTGTTGTACTGCTTCACCCAGGAGGCTTCCCTGGGGCCCAGGAGGTAAATTTATTTATTTATTTTTGCCTACTGGACCTCAGGGAAGCCTCCTGGGAGCAAAAATGGGCGGGTGCTGTGCAGGGCCCCCTCCCTGTTTTTGCTCCCAGGAGGCTTTCCTGAGGCCCAGTAGGCAAAAACAATGCCCACCCAGTCACATGACCACATGGCCACGCCCACCTAGCCATGCCCACAAAACCAGTAGTTAAAAAATTTGCATCCCACCCCTGCATAAAGTTGATGTTTAAAAATATGCCTGAACAAAAGGCAATACTGTGCATCTCCTTTGAAAACAATAAATCTTTGTGGAATTTCTTATGCACAATAAACATTTAATTTCCAAATATAGTAGTAACAATCAAAACATGAGTAGCATATAAAAATGTCATTGTGATACAAGAGAATGGAGAGAGAAAGCCATTCTTTCCCACCACATGGATAGGTGAGGGTGCAGTTCTGTGCCTGATCAACGATTGAAAAATGTTTCATGTACTGTAGACCTCTTCAAACACAGAATGTCATTAAATACTAGATATAGGGCTCAATTAACTATCAAACTCGATTCAAAGCTGGGAGCCAAAACCAGAGTAATTATGTAAGATATCCTGGGGTGAAAAGACTGCCTCGTTGCATCTAAGCATTCACAGGGAGTTATAGGTAGCACAAAATACAGCAGTTGTTACAATTCTTGCCTACGGGCTTACAATTGAAGATTGACAGAACAAAGGTGAAAGGAGAAAAGGAGAGCTTAGAATCGTAAGGACTCACAGAGAAGATTTAATATGGCACTGAGGCGAAACTTTGAAAAGCAAGCAAATTATCTGCTAGCATGTTGGCTAGGAACGGGATGCATAATGTTTACATATTTGTATTAGAAAATTAATAAAGATATGGCTCTTCCCCAAAGGTCACACAATTCAATTGTAATGCTTATAATTTAATTGTGAAGCATTTTAGTCCATGATCCATTACATAGGAAGGTGGAGATTTGTCCAATATTGTGGCTGTTAAAAGTACACAAGAATGTAGACCCCTTTGATCTTGAACCCTTTATGGTCTCTGGGGTTTTCAGATTTATTTATTTATTTGTTTGTTTGCAAGCAGAAACATTAGACCCTGAAGATATCAACAACCTGCTAACATTTCTTTAATAGGGAGAGGTTCATATTCCAAATGAACTATGAACTTCTGTTTAGCAACAACGAAAATAAACAGATTCGGAAGAAAAGTCACACTAAATGTAGAAAGGAAATGGTACAGGATACATTTCATATGAAAATAAAAAGGCAGATTCACATTGACTTTTTATTGCATGTCACACATGCTTAAGTGTTTGTGGTATTGTTAAAATCAAATAATATGCTATATAAATATGGAAAGGTATTATATTTGACTATTAAAATGACATTAAGAAGCCAGCTAGGATAGAAATCCCTGTAAATCTAAGGAGATGTTTAGTTTTTATCTTATTTCAGATGTGCAAACCTTTCATAGTATACTTGACTCACAATAATATTTTGTTCAGTTTTAGGAGTTTTAGATATACAGGTTGAATTGTTACATGCAAAAGGAAATTCCAGCCAACTAAAGTATCATGAATTTTCTAATATTAGTACCCTGAACCTCCTGAATTATGATGTAGGAATTTTATACAATAAAATGACACATCCCCAGCTACAAACAGTTCCACTTAGAGAAGCTAATTGCTATGATTCTGCAAAGAAAAATGGAACAATGATTGCAATTGAAAACAAATCTAGGAATGATAATCTATTGGGATGGGAATATTCAGAACCAAAAGAAAACTCTTACCTAAGGTTTCAGGGGAACAAATCTGGGGAATGGAAAATTAAATACAGATCTTTCATCTACTGGGGGAAAGGCAGGATAAATCTCCATTTAGAAGCACAGTCATATAAAAAAAAGTAGCTGTCCACAGTTCTGGTTATTCTCCCCAATTTACAGTAGAATGAGCAAACTCGATCGTGTCACGTGATGTATCGTGACATATCATGATATTTCTTGCCTTTGCAGAGCCAGGATGGGTATGGCCTGTGCATGATGCATCCGGCCCATGGGCCTGATGAATTACACTATATCCAACCAAGCTCAGAAAGCACCAAGGACACTACAAAATTCCCAATAATCAATGTAAATATTATGCCTAATAATCATTCCTGACTCTTTACTACTGGAAAAATGTCTTATTTAAGTTTTAATGCTACTGATTTTTGTTAGGTCACAAGACAGCTAGTTAGTCAAGAAGGAAAATTAGAGCCTTATGGAGCAAGAACACATAGTAAAGGGGCTTTATTTTTTCAGTGGTACATAACTTCAACCAAAGAGTTAATATCTATGCCTAACTTGCCATTTCATAATAATGTTGGAGACAGAAGCAGAAAGGGCACTCTGCTTGCATCTTTCCTTCCCTTCGCAATTAATAGTATGCAAATCAGATTACTGAAAAAGGTCAACAGCACTGGGACCCTAATCTAGAATAGTTGTTCGGTGCCAATGGAATGTAAATATGCAAATACTAATAAAGTAGGGGAACATACACAAAGCCCTGACCAAGAAAGAAATGGGTGCTTAGGGGAGAAATAGTTTAAGGAGGAATGAGTGAAGCCAATTCTGAAACTCAAAAAGTCACACAGTGAATCAGCAAACAAAGGGAAAAAAAAATCAAAATATAGGTCAAATAACAGCTGGATGTTTACACTAAGAACTATTAATATATTTTAAAATATATTCAAACATATCAGAAGAATATATAATTTCAATGGCTTTTGATATTTTTTTTAGATATCAAAGTATTTTTTTTAAATGAATATGTGAGAAGTCAGTTAAATTAAATACTATTGATGTTATTTATGGGGGTAATAATAATAAAATGGACTAAATGTATTCTATAGTGGAATAACTGCTTACTGAAAATAAGGTTCATTGAATTTAGTCAGGCTTTCTCTTGAACTGAAATAGAATCATACTCCAATTCCAAATCAAGAAGGAAAGCCCAAGCCACTTGTAACAATTACATAAATTACAACTTTGGGGGATAGTAATAACCGACATTACAACTCTTCAAACCTATAATTTATTTGATTGCTACAATATCAGTGCAGCAAATACTGAAGGTTATAGTGTTTGTCCATAGACTGAATGACATCTTGCAGAATAGATTCCTTCTTCCCTGTCCACAGTGTGCAGTCTATAACTCAGCTGATATGTTTGATAAAAATAAAATTATTGTATTTGGCAAGGGAAGCATTTCCTTTTCTCAGCATTTCCCATTATTCTGATAGGCTGCCAGGTGGGACATTTCTAGTAGACTTTCTTGAAGATTGTCAAAGAAAATACAACCTAGTCTTTAGGTTGTCAGCCATAAATTTAAAAAAATGCTGGAAATGGCAAATAAGCTTAGCCCTAAATTAGATGAATATCCCAATAATAAAATAGTTAAGAAAGAATTATACTTTCCCTATTGGTTTCTCTCCTGATGCCCAATAAATCCAGTGTTTTGCATACATTTATTCCTAAATTTAACAAAACTGAGTATCATGTTTTAGAATTTAAATTTCCTCAGGCAATATTTGATATTTGATATATCCATATATAGGAAAAAAAAGAAGCACAAGAAGAGCTTCTCAACTAGAAATAATTATTGCATTTATACATTCTGACCATCAATAACATTTTGAAAAGAATCCAGTTTATCAAAAGAAGAAGAAAGCAATAACTTATTTCCCTACCTGGACATCCTGATCAGCAGAGACCATAATGGCAAACTAGAAACACAAGTGTACAGAAAAACCACTCACACCAACCAAGTGTTCCACTACACCAAAGTAACACCCCAACCTCCCACACCAGAAGCAGAAAGAAACAGAACTGGTCTGTTGTTCAGTGGTCCAAAGTCCTCTTTTCTGATGAGAGCAACTTTTGCATCTCATTTGGAAACCAAGGACCCAGAGTCTAGAGGAAGAAAGGAGAGGCACACATTGCAAGATGCTTGAAGTACAGTTTCCACAGTCTATTGATTTGGGGAGCCATGTCATCTGCTGGTGTTGGTCCACCGTGCTTCATTAAGTCCAGGGTCAATGCAGCCATTTATCAGGAGATTTTGGAGCACTTCATGCTTCCTTCCACAGATGAGCTTTATGGGGATGCTGACTTCATTTTCCAGCAGGACTTGGCACCTGCCCACACTGCCAAAAGCACCAAAGCCTGGTTCAATGGCCATGGGATTACTGTGATTGATTGGCCAGCAAACTCGCCTGACCTGAACCTCATAGAGAATCTATGGGACATTGCCAAGAGAAAGATGAGAGACATGAGACCGAACAATGCAGAAGAGCTGAAGGCTGCTATTGAAGCATCCTGGTCTTCCATATCACCTCAGCAGTGTCACAGGCTGATACCTTCCATGCCATGCCACATTGAGGCAGTAATTGCTGCAAAAGGGGCCCATACCAAGTACTGAGTACATATGCATGCTTATACTTTTCAGAGGTCCGATATTGTTCTATGTACAATCCTTGTTTTGTTGATTGCATGTAATATTCTAATTTTCTGAGATTGTGGATTTGGGGTTTTCATGAGCTGTAAGCCATAATCATCACAATTATGACAAATCACGGCTTGAACTATCTTGCTTTGCAGATAATGAGTTTATCTCAAATATTAGTTTCACCTTTTAAGTTGTATAACTGAAATAAATGAACTTTTGCATGATATTCTAATTTTTCGAGTTTCACCTGTATACCACTATGCAGGACAAATAGACAGAAGACTGGCAGAAAACCTCCATCAACACCAACTAGCAGTCAGAAGACATGATGATTTTTTTTAAATTTCACAACATATGGACAGACTTAACCATAGTTTCAATTAGGAAACTATGACCATCTGTGACCAAGCCAAGTCTAAAACCATAGGGAATTTCTAGAAGCCCGGCAATCTGACAAATTAGCCATCAATAGACACATAGACATTCACATCTATAGACTATGCAAAGGAGGCAACCAGCCAAAAAGGGAACAAAAAGAGCTAAGTACCTCTCAATCAGTAATCAGCACAAAGATAAGCATAGATTAACTGCAAGATTAGCAGCAAACCAACAATCAAGTAACCAATACCCCAATCAAGGAACTGCCAAATAAACCAAAAGTAAACAGCCCAACCTTCACCAATATAGCCATGGCAAACCCCCTTTTGGGCATTAGGGATCGATTCCATGGACAGGGGTTTTTCTGCAGACCAGAGGGGGCATGGTTTTATGTGCTGCCTGCAGCCCGTGGGTGGGGCTTTGCTTGTTTGAGCAGCCAAATTTCTGACATGCTGCGGACCAGTGCCGGTCCATGGACTGGGAAATGGGGACCCTTGCCCTAGACCAGGGGTGTCAAACTCAAGGCCTGGGAATCGGATCCAGCCCACAGGGTGCTTAGATCTGGCCTACAAGGCCACCCTGGAAACAGTGAAGGACTGGCCAACTGTGCCTCTGCCAGTGAAAATGAAGCTCGGGAGGGCCGCATGCAGCTCTCTCCAGCTCCATTTTCGCTGGCATAGGATTGCAGGAGGCCGTTGTCAACTCATAAAACATTTTGTATACACGTTTTATAGTTGACAACAGAAAGAAAGAAGTAGGGGCGTTTCAAAGAGCAGGGAGCAGTGTTGAATCAAAAGTACATCCCATTCATATTTTTCTTCAGAGACTGATTAGATGACTGAAGCTTCTGCCGTGCAAAAATCTAATTGGAGAGCATGATTGATGACTCTTGGCTGTAGACGTGTTTCATTGGATGATACACCCCGGGGGGGAGGGGGAAGCAGGATCAAGGGTGACAGTGAATTATGTATCTCAGAGTTGGCTACACCCAGACAAATATCAGACGTAGAATGTTAACTTCAAATAAATCCTTTTTAGTTTTGGGAGTGTGGCTCGAGGTTCATGATTTAATTGGAGTAACTGCTGGAATCCTGACAGCCGTTGCAGCCAAAAATACAGCTCAGGAGCCCATTTTCACTGGCAGAACACTCAGGCCACCACAGACATCCCTGACATGAGTGATGTCAAGCTGGCCATGCCCCCCCCGGCCACCCCCACCCCTGAGGTCAAACACAACCCTGATGTGGCCCTCAATGAAATTAAGTTTGACACTCCTGCCCTATATAAACTGAAAACACTCCTTATTAGCACCAATAATGTTACCTAATTTGGATGATAAAACGTCTGCAAGAAAACAACCAAACGACAGTTTGTGGCTTTGAGTTTTTGTGTAACTTATTCAATAACCCATCGCTTAACATGATAGTAACTGCAGTTAGATAGTTAACAACTTGCAGGAATTAATTGGAAGCAGACAAGTGCTAAAAAAATTGTCTCTCAGGCTTGCCTTGGATGAACAAGTAAATCCTGATTTGAGCATCAGACTCATATCTTTGACAATCCCCTCTAGAAAGCTCACAAAGGTGTTCTGTTCTGCATTTTTGCACTCCTAAAGAAAAATCCACAGGGAGTTCTTTCATTTAGAAAGGAAAGTGCCTCGAACTGTCCATCAACAGCTGACTTATGCAGCTTGCTTGAAGTGCTCTGTCATGACAAGAAACAATAATTTATATTAATTTTAGTATGTCAGAGTATTTTGACTCTGCATTTAAAATAGAGAGGATCTGAATATAACATTAAAAATGGTCTTAAAGGTCACTGTTCCCAAGCACTACAGTACTTCACATATTTTCATATTTCAATAATGTTCCTATGAGATGCTTACCAAATATTGTTTTTAGGACTTTAGCAATTCATTTATTTTAGTTGAAATTGTGTTGAACTATAAATCTGTTCACAGAAACCAACATATTAGATATACATACACACACACACACACACATTTGTTTTCTTATGTTTTCGCGGGTATTTATTCAGCTTTGTTCAGGTATTTTCCCACATCTTTATAGTTATGCTTTTAAAGTTGTAGCAATGTTTTGGCAGAATCTCATCTGCCATCATCAGGCTCGTGTATTGAGTTCATCTTTGTCATGTGTGTCAGGCTTTCACAGCCGTTTCTGTTTTAAATTTGGTGCTAGCCTTGTGCTTTGTTTGAATGGTTTTTTCTTCATCCTGATTGGTTGGGAGTCTTGGTCTGTGTTTATTGGTCTTGGAGTTAGCTGTGTTCTGCTTGATTAGTGTTTCTAATATCTTCTATCTGTGTTGTAGCATTTTTTTGTCTTGATTAGCTGGCAACATTGTGTTTCGTGTATTGGGGGCTTTCAGCATGGCTTGGCTTCAGGTGAATGGCCGGCTGTCGTTTATTAGGAAGCTAGGTTTCATTTGGGTGGCTGGCTGGGGTGTATTCGGGCTGGAGGTATCAGGGGGTGTCTGTTTGTGCCCAGGTGCTTGCTTGGCTTGTGGTGTGGAGAAACCCCAAAGATAAAATTGACCTGGAAAACCAAGGCATATATGAAGTCCCCTGTGCATCATGCCCTGCCACATACATTGGACAGACCAATAGAAGAATAAGTACCCACCTTGACGAACACAAGAATGCAGTAAAAAAGCTGGAACACACTTCCTCACTAGTCCAACACATGAAAGCCACAGGTCATAGCATTGACTTCAATGGCACCAAAACCCTAGCCACTATAGAAAACTCCAGCTACAGAATTATCAGAGAAGCCACAGAGATTGAAAAACGACCTGAAAGCATGAATAGAAGAGATGACTCCACCAGACTGTCAATTATCTGGAAGCCTGCACTCACAAACAAAAAAATTCTCCACCAACTATTTGTAGGTTTTAATTTCCCAATAATTTAACATATATTGTACCTCTTTACATTCAGCTGTAACAAGCTGGAATGTCCACAGGTAGAACAAACCCCAAATTAAAAAGAAAAAAAACTTTAAAATATTTGGGAGAATTTCTGATTTTTCTCCCCTGAATTAATTTAAACAAGGCATAAAATGAACTCACTGCTAACTAAGTAACAACAGATAAAACTTCCAATTTATGAGAGCTGTTATTTTGGATGAACTAGAATATTTGAAAGATTTACAAGTAGGAAGTCAAAATTACTACTAACTTCTGAGTTTTATTTGAGGAATTTGTTGTTCTTATAAGACTATTTTTTTAAAAAATAATATTTATAATAGATTAATAATTACTTTAGAGAATGGAGTTATTTACCCAAATATGGTTTAGGTTATCCTGAATCTAATTATCAGACAAACTGGACTCCAAAATGCCTTATTAAATGCCAGGAGAAATGGAGTAGAATCCAGGTATGCTTATACCATGCCCATAGTGACCCTCCAAAACCCTGTTCTTTATCCACATCAATTTCCACTCACAAGAAGGGTGTTTTTCCATTCATAAGAAGGGTCTATCAATAAACCTCTAAATAAGGCTCTTTAAATCCCCTATGGGTGCTAACCATGTGCAGTTTATTTTGCCAAGTATGAGGTAACCATTAGCTTCTCCCAAAGTCAATGGCTAATGCTAACATAATAGTCACAATATATATCTGTATATACTTCAGCAATTAAAACATTGGAGGAGAAAAGAGCAGAAGCCATCTGCTATATGAGAGTGAGGCAGGTGGATTAAGTGGAAATGGGACTACCATAACCCTACACAAAATAGAGAAGAATAAATAAATATTTAATAAATACTGTCAATAAATTTCACACAAAATGTACTGACTGTGACTGTATTTTAAGAAAATACAGATTTTTAAAAAATCAGGTTATTTTGAATGATTCTGGATTAATTGCTTAGTAAGGGTGAAATAGAAATAGAAATCATGTTAGGAAGTTCTTTATTTGCCTCTAAAGCAATATGTAAATGTTCTACATTTTAGGTAACCTAAAAGAAAAACTGGTACTCATTTATCTGGCATGTGGTATCTGCATTTCATATTTCAGATGGCCACTCAAAGTATTTACTGTATATTTGGAAATTCAATATTTTGTTTTCTTTTTCCTTTTTTAATTTAGTAGGAATAGATTGACAATTCCTAATAATACTGTGTGATCTGCTAAGAAATCTGCCTCTAACATGTAAGGCATTTGACAATTTTTGAAGAGTGACTGAATAAAATTATTCTTGGAGCCCTCAAGATATTTAAAAGTTGTTGGTTAGAGTACAGGCCCAACTTGGGACTATGCTCAATAAAAGTTTTGCTGCACTTCTCAGAGAATTAGTCTATAACTGAAAAATCATGTAACCTTTCATCTACAAGTTAATGTATTCAGAAACTGCACAGTAATAGACTTTAGTTAATTTGCATTTTTATTTCTCATATAAAGGGACTTCATGCCACTAAAAACAAAGGAAGATTCACAGCAAATGCTTTGTTCTGTTTTTGCATATGTCATCCAGGTTCCAACCTTCCAACAAATCAACAATTATAGCCAAGAAGCTGGTATTGCTTTCAGATGCATCATAATTAAAGCACTGCATTCTAAATCTGTTAAAAAATGTCATTTTATTTCTGTTACTTTATTATTAAATATTTTTCTACCGTCCACACAAACTCATTTAAAGAACACCAGAATTAAAATCCCAAGAGCCATTATATAAATTATAAAATGTCTTCAAAACATAAAATGAGTTAAAAGAGTACCTATCCTTATTTGGTTTAATTAAAATAGTTTTTTAAAATTGTTTTTCAGTGCCACATTTAAACAAGCAAAGTATGTATTTTTGATACTTATATTTTAAATATATTTTTCAAGGATGTTCTGGAGTCCAAATTTCTTTTTCTTGGAAACATCTCAGTTCTAGATCTGTTGGTACAGGTCTAGACCTATTGGTACAGTTCTAGACCTATTGGTACAGTTCTAGACCAATCAAGTATTCTATAGGTCATTTCTCTTTCCTTTTAGAACAGGGGCGTCAAACTCAATTTCATTGAGGGCCTCATCAGGGTTGTGTTGGACCTTGGGGGGCTGGATGGGCATGGCTGACTGGGTGTGCATGGCCATCTTGATGCCACTCACTGGGCATGGCCGACTGGTGGGCGTGGCCAACTTGATACTGCTCCCCAAACTGTTTCTTCTTTGCACTGGGTAAACTGGGCCAAAGCCATGCTGGCCTGATGTTTCCTCTTTGCATTGGGTAGACTGGGCCAAAGCGACGCAGGCCGGCTTCCATACATTTTCCAGGATGCAGTCGGAGGATCATCAGTGTTGCAGAGTTCTGCTCTGAGAAAGTTTTGGACTAACCTTTCTTCTTTAGATAAGAAAAATAAGATAAGAGAAAGTTGTTCAGGAATTAGCTTTCCCCACAAATTTTTTATTAGTTTAAGTGCTAAGTACCAAGGACCTACACAGCAAAAAAACTTTTTATCTTTCCATTCCATTTGGTAAGTCATATATTGATTTAGTACAGAACTATAACATGACATTTCCCTTTTCTAATCTTGAGTGGACAGGAAAAATGCTGGGCAAATTATATTATTTGGATAATCAAACTAGACAGTGCCATGGAGCGGGAGAGTAAATAATTGAAGCAATCTGCAATCATCTACTATTGCTTCAAATTGCAAGCATGTTATTTTAATCACCTTCTTTCGAGTCACAAAACTAAAAAAGCATAATGCTTTAGCATTCAACATTGTACTGATATTTTTCACATCATAAAGCAGTTACCTTTGCTCAATGGAGTACATCAGACATTTGGCAGAAAAACTATGTCTTGAAATTGGAATTGACAAAGATAACTGAAGACAGTGCTGTCCTTCCTTCCTTCCTTCCTTCCTTCCTTCCTTCCTTCCTTCCTTCCTTCCTTCTGATTCTTGTCTACCCCCTCCCCCAATTCAGAATATTCTACATTTTTATGTCTGAATCATATCTACATTTTCTAGTATGATCATTTATTGGAGTGTACACACCACTATCATTTATTGGAGTGTACACGCCACATGCTACGGCTTTCTACATTCATACACACTAATTTCTGATACACATTTTATTCGTTTTATTTGCAATTAAACCTACGTCTTTATTTTTTATACTGTATGTATTGATCAATCTCATAGTCTCACGTATAGTTCAAGGATCAATTTTGACCCTTTTTTGCCAATATGCCAAAAGCACAACCAAAGCTGGTATTTTTCCGAATGAGATTACCATTCTCCACTTTGCAAGCTAGAATGTCTAATTACTACCTTGCAAGCCAACAGAAAGTTGTCCCATTCTACCAACTCAGAGGTAGATCCAGTAAATGAGATACCCAGAATGCAGAATTCCCATGTTGTTATTGCCTTTTCTAATACATGCTTTTTGTCTTAAAAACTGACAGAATTACATATCAGGCTCATCCATTTAACATACATATTAATTAAACCAGAAGCTTAGAACATTTCTTGGTCTGAAAGGGTCTTTGATTCCCTCCCCACTAAACTATTCTGTGATACAAGGCATGCAGTGGTGGGATTCAAATATTTTTACTACCGGTTCTGTGGGCGTGGCTTGGTAGGCGTGGCAGGGGAAGGATACTGTAAAATCTCCAGTCAGAGGTGGTATTTGCCAGTTCTTCAAACTACTCAAAATTTCCTCCAGAACTGGTTAGAACCTGCTGAATACCACCTCTCAAGGCATGCCCTCTGCCTCAAATTGATCACTTTTTGTTTTTAAACCATTTTGCTTTTTGAATTGTTGATCATAGGAAAACACCATTTAAAATTAGTCAAAAGGGGATATCATTGTTTTTAATATAGAGACATTGATGTGCAATTTGTTTTAAAATGCTGTTCCAAATTGTGATAAAAATGCATAATTCAGCTATATCTTGTCTTTCATTATATAGGCCTCCAATTTCTTAAAATTCAGTTAAATTTGAAGGAAGGACATGAAAAGAGAATCCATCTAATGAAACTTTTTTTTTTCCAGATAGGAGGCTTCGGAGTTGGGGAAGAGTTGTACTGAGGTAAATGACAAGAGACCCAGTACCTTTCTACTACTTTACAAAAAGAAAACAGCTCAAACAATAGTAAAATGGATCAAGAGAAATTTTCAAGGTGGCTTGAGAATGAGTTTGCAAACAAGAGCTTCTTTTACTAGTTAAAAATTAGAAAAGACTAGCGGACCAATTTTAACACAGTATTAGCTAAAAAAATAAAGTCTCATGAAAACTCATTTCATCTGTTTTAACTGATTCAGGAAGATATGTTTAAAAGGATCAAACCTGAAACAGCATATGCTTAGAAATGTGTACATTGATTGAAAAGTCTGTATTTTCACCGTGAATCTTTTATGTGTTTCACTACATCTAAAGCTGCAAAAAAGAGCATGATTCTCATGAAAGTCAACAGGAAATTGTATATATCTCTAGAAGAAATGTTTAGGAGTGCTTTAGTTCTCCATTCCCCAAATGCGTCAGATCCTTCATTCCATTGGCACAACACACTTGCAGTCACTTAAGCCAGAACATTTGTCTTCAGAGAGCTGGCATTTTAATACATAGTTTTAAATCAGCAGGAGAGAACTTATCTAAGCCAATTAAAAGGATCATGAATAAAATTGAAAGAGTGGACAGCAACAACTAAAAGTGGCATATATTTTGGAAACTGCCAGTGACTCAAATTTACAGGAACAACTTTTTATGATCTGTGTGTCATTTCTTTTAATTTCATTTTACAGTACTTTAACCATTCAAATATTTATAGAGATGCATTAATGCAGAAACAACATTTTATTTATTTATTATATTTATTGCCTGCTTTTCTGCTTATATAAGCACTCCAGGGGGCTTGAAAGAATTAGAACTAAATACAAAATATAAACCATGTCACTGAAATCAGTATCATTAAATAAATTAACAGCTGAAAGCTTGGAGAACGAGATATGTTTCTGTTATTTTTCCAAAATACTTGAAAATACGGACTACCATAAATACTAACTAGGAAAATCAGACACAAAACTATATAGGGTTCAAAAGTCCATGTCAAAATCATAAATCATATCCACGGGGTGATGGATATCCAGGGCAGATTTTTCAGTATATTTATGATGTGATACCCACACATTGCAGTCTTAGCAACATACCTGCAGCATTTTGCACCAAATGCCATTTCTGAATATTTTTAAAGGATAGCCTCACTTAGAGCATGTTGCAGTAATAAATATTTGTTGCAGCTTAGATAACCAGTACCAAGTCAAACCAAAAATCTGGGTAATATATTCTTTGTTAGAGCCATCACCTAAGAATTCAATGACCATGGACTACACCCAGAATATAAACCCATTCTCTCTGGGTGAGTGCAGTGCTGTCCAAACAGGTGTAATTTTAATCCCCAAATCCAGTTCTGATCTACACAATCTTCACCTTGTTGAGATTTCATACCAAGTTATTCTCTTTCAACCAGTTTTTAATCAAGATAAAGCAATACCAAAGGGTATGAGTTACTTTATTGGACTAGAGTTTGGAATAGAGCCTTGAATGATCTTTCATCTACATGCAGATGAAAAATAGCACCGGAACAAGATAGAAGCTTGTCAAGGTACAGAAATCAAGGCCTAGGTATTGATATTAGATCCATATTGATGGATAAGATTATGGATAAAATTTCGATTGAAACAGGTCCAGATAATCATATAATGTATCTGGAGTTGCAGGATTAGTACTTTCTAAATTCATTTCACTGAATAATGGAATATTGAGCCAAGCCCATAACTAAAGATCATGCTGGCCACATGACTGCGGAAATGTGTTCGGACAATGCTAGCTTAACTTCCTTGAAATGAAATAAGTGCCCTCCCCACCATAGTTGGAATGACTAAATGGAGTAAAATCTGCAGGGACTCCTCTCTATAATTAAAGAGAACCTCTGAATCGCCTTGGGATGAGATGGGCAGCAAATTAATTAATTAATTAAATATTCAAGTAATTCTTCTGTAAGAAAATGCACATTCAAAGAACTACTGAACTCTTGCTTTCAGTAATGGACCAATCCCAATCTGATTCTTTGACACAACAAGAATAAGAAAGGTCAAGAAAGCATATGGTGACTTTAATCTTTCCATATATAGTATATGTGATGTCTTTTTCTGCAAAGAACATGAGAATTGATCATAATTATTTTTCAATTATTCTGGTCCATCCCTCCAAAAATCTTTAAAATGCAAGACATTCGTAATACCAACACCTTATTTTGTGCCGATGAAATGAGGCAGTCCACTTGCTGTATCCATTACCATAAAAAATGTCAGAATATTCATGAACTGGCAGAGGCATGGTAACAAGGTCAGCATTGTTGTCACCACAAAAATGAATAGGCATAGCAACTAAGTTAGCCAATGAGGGCTGTTTGGAAACTGAAACTGGAAGGAGCCTAGACGTGGCTCTATATTAAGCTCTGAGTTCTGAAGCTGCAGTCTTATCTGCAACTGCTGAATTGAAACTGAAACTGTTCTCTGCTGTTCTTGCTTGTGTTTTTTCCTGTAAAACTCTACCACATTGGAAGAATCTACTATTGGTATTGTACATTTTATTCATATTCTTGTGTATATAAAGAAGTTAATGAATCCTGCTGAATCAGTCATCTCTGTGTGCTTTCTGGATTTGATTTCTGCAATAAACTCTTTTAAAAAAAGGATTTATTCCATGTTCAGTCTTCAGCCTTCTACCTAGCTGCTTCACTGGTCTGAGGTTCCTGGTAAACTGAGATGCTCCTTTAGCTAGAGCAGGGTGTCAAACTCAAGGCCCAGGGGCCGAGTCCGGCCTGTGGGGTGCTTAGATCTGGCCCATTGGGTTGCCCTGGAAACAGTGAAGGACTGGCCTGTGGTGCTGCATGAGGCTCCCCCGAGCTCCATTTTCACTGGCAGAGGGTTGCAGGAGTCCATCCCAGCTGAAAATGGAGCTTGCAAGGATTGTGCATGGCCCTCCCAAGCTCCATTTTTGCTGGCATAGAGTTGCAGGAGCTATCACAGCTGAAAATGGAGCTCGGGAGCCTGTTTTTACTGGCCACTACGGGCACTCCCCCAACAGAAGTGACATCATGCTGGCCACGCCCACCCCGGCTCCCAGAGGTCAAACACAACCCTGAAGTGGCCTTCAGTGAAATCGAGTTTGACACCCCTAAGCTAGAAGGAAGGATGGGCTTAGGAAAGATAATGTCAAAAATATTCAAAAGTATTATTGACATACCAGATAGTCAATTCCACCAGGAAGGATATTCAGGAGATCCATGAGAGATCTAGGCTGGACAATTTCAATACTCCTCCAGTGTAGCAAAGTTTTCATAATACTAGCTGTTAATCTAAAATTTATCTGACAATGAGCTATTTATAATAATTGAGTTACACATAATTCCTATATTTTCAGATCACCAGTTTCAGGTAAACAGAAGACAATAAAACCTAGTACGAGGTCATCTCCTATTTATAAATATATGTTAAAAACCGTGATTTGGGCAAATGAGCCCATTTCTGTAACAGCACCATTATCCAGATGATAGCTTTATATTATGTAATGTAAATGTTAGTCCATTTCATGCAAAGTGCATTCCATTGTGAGTCAATAAATTGAGATTTCACTGTACTAAACTTACGAGTATGTTCTACCGCAAGCACAAGGCCAAATAATAATTGAGAAAGTCCATGGTCATTACAATGGGCATGAAATCCTAAACCAGTGCTGACTGGACAATCTCAGTGACTGCCAGATGAAATATGGTCCCCATCAGAAAATGCTATTTGCTGCAGACTTCCATGGCTAGCTGACATCTTGCTGGCTTTTGTTAGCTAACAAGACAGCTTTTGTGAGGGGAAATGTGATTGGATCCAAACAAGCATAATTTCTCTGAAACATCAAACTTCCACTCACAAAGCAGCCTTTACTGACAGACTATATTAGATTGCCTACATGTCAAGTGATTTGGTCAGTGACCACTGCTCCTTATATTCCAACAGTAAAATCTCTTGTAAATAACTATTCAAAAGTATAGTAGCTGAATTTAAAATTTTAAATAAATTGTAAAATTTAAAATATTCAATGTTGTTATTCTTATTAAACACAGCAAATGACAAACATCAAATCTGTGGTCTTTTAAATGTCAAAATAGAGGCACTCTAGAGACCAAGAGTACTTGAATTTTCAATTAGCATATCTTGTGCATTTTATAATTCAAAGATGCTCTGATACACACATCTATAAAATGTATTTGCTTGTTTATTTGCTTGTTTTAAGCACGGAGTCATAGAATTGGAAGAGCTATTTAAGACGTCCTAATACAATCCAGTTTACCTCATCAAATAGCTGTGCTAGCTCTATCCAGTGAAGGAGAATTCAACACTTTACTCAGCAATTGGCATCATATACTCTATTCAATTCTTGTGAAAGCTGCATACTTTTCAAACTACGAATAAGAGTCTGAGTAAGAACATTGACTACTAAATTGTGTTAATTCTTAATAGTGATATGAATGTGATATTTCACTAGGTAGGGAGAAAACTGTAAAAATGCATCAAGAAATATTCCTAGAAACAGATCCCAATTACTCCAGTTTTATACCTCATGGTATTTCAGAATGCAAAACCCAAGAGCCATGCAATTATCATTACAATTGTATTCTCAAGTCATAAGTGCTAATGAAGAAAAACTAATTACTTAGCTTCATAATCAGTAACCTAGTAAGTCTTTCCCCCCAAACCTTCCTTCCAAATAAATGCCTGATTACAGCGGAAGCACATTAATTTTTCCATTTATATATATTAAAAAGCACTGCATCCCAGGAAACTGTTAAATCATAAAAGCTTTAATTTTATATTCCATCTAGAATTCTGATCTTTACACACTGAATCAGAAGTATTATTTAATTTTGTGGAACCACTTTCTGTGTAATATTATTTTATTTCACAAATTTATGTACTGCTCAATGTCGAATAGCTCTGTGTGGCTTACTGGAGAAGCAGTGGCAGAACCTGGGGGCAGAGTCTAAAGAAGAATCAGCCTAAAGTCTCTATATAGCCACAAATGGACAAAGTACAACTTCTCTTGAATTGACCCTTAACTAGTGCCAAAATTGTGCTGACAGTTAGATTCCTGTGCATAAGCATGAGTTAAATCAGCTTTTAATTAGAACTTCACATGTGGTCCCAGTCTTTCGTGCATGACACAAAAATAATAAAAAATAATAATAACATCAATAAAATCTATATAACAGGTAAAATAAAGAGGCAGAGGTCAAGACAAGTCATACTCAACTGATGGTATTGTTGACAATAGTATGGATATTGTTTGCCATTGCTTTCTTCCAGAATGTATTATGAATTACTATACTGATTTCTTGGTAGTTCCCCATTCAAGTAATAACAAAGCCCCACCCACCTCAGCAAATTCTTTCTAGAGGCTGGCACCCAGTCTTGACAATCAGTCACATAAATAACATAAAATATCAGTGTAAACTGTAATGGGGAGATAAGCTTCCATGATGTTATTCCAAATGTAATTCTTCCTATGGAAGAAAAGGAAAACCAATAGCTGATTATATAGATATGCATAATGACAACTCTACAAGGTGCTCCATTAATAAGCTTAAGGATAGAACTTTAGAAGTTAGATGAATTGATATTCTTGAGTAAAAAAAATAACAGCATGATTTAATAAACAGGGCAATGATGGGTGTAGAAATTACTTTGCAGAGATGGAAGATTGGGTAGCTTTGCATTTGTGCTCCATGTTCCCATGTGGATTTGTTGCAAGATCAGCAGCAAATATTATTTGCATGGCAATAAGTGTGCTACCTCCTTCATGTTAGTATTATGTTGGCCAGTGTCTACTATATATGCCTTTTATTTTTATTAATTGTTTTCACATTTTTGCCAGGGGGAGTTGAAAGCTACCTTAACTTTGAAGACCTACAGTCATAAATTAATTATTCACCTCTGCTCCACCACTTGTCTAATCTATATTTTTCTATTAGGATAGATCTCAGCATGTAAACAAACTTACCTCTGAGCAAAGTCAGGTGAATAAAAGTCCAAATCAGGGGTGGGATTCTACCGGTTCTGTCCACCTCTGTAGAACCAGTTGCTCTAAAGAGCAGCAAACATAGAATCAGTTCTATGTCTGCTGCTGTTTTGGCCAACCCGCCCACCCAGGTTCTTACCTGTCCTTTATTTCCTGCTTTTTCAACTTCAGCTGCTTTGTGCGGCACAGCTGTCGTTGAAAAAGCAGGAAAAAAGGGCTTTTTCAATCGCTGCACACCTGCATGCAGCGCTGCTCAGCTGTCCAGGCAGCTCAGCAGGTTGTAAATTGCACTTGCACGACTCACACAACTCGCGCATGCGTGCGCGATGCAAAGCAACAGAACCAGTTATACTGGTTGGATCCCATCCGTGGTACAAATCATAGAATTGCTCAAATTAACTAACTATTTTAGGAGATAGTTGCTTTGTTATATTGTTCCTTGTTAAAGAGCTAGCTCTTGGTATGAAATCAACAATCACCTACACTTCTGTTTGATTCGCAAGGTAACTGAATCAATCAGGTCCCACCCCACAAACACAGAATCCAATTTCTTTTTGAATAGGGGCTTGTGGTTCCTCGGTAAGTGGAATGCTATACTCTTGCAATTGTCTGGTGAACAGATAGCATGCACCATAAATTACCGTAATCCCACAGAAATTGCAGGAGCAGATTCTGGAAGGAGCACATTAGGTACAACCAAGTCTCTATGTCTGAATGTACAAAGGTAGGATGGGATAAGACACCACATAATGGAATTTTTCATCATAATGAAACAAAACAAGCCACACTGGGGGAAAAAGAGGGCCAAGCATCATGAATTTATTAGAAGCAGCGCTTAATTTTTATGGCAATTCAAGAACTTTAAAAAAAACACCTGTCAATAAAGTATTCTTAAAATAACACTGTAGTGCATTTGCAGTACAATATAAATGGTTTATATGAATGAACAAAATACATGTGAAAGCAGTATGAATGTACATACAAATGCAACACCAACAACAGAGAAAAGTTGAGTTTCTAACTTGCACCACCCATGATGGAGGCTGGTAAAAGTTTAACATATGTCCAATGAGTCTGATTCTCCTAGCAATTCTTGATGGATTTATCTGACCTATGAAGAATGACTGCCTTTTCAAACTGCATCTTCTTCCCTTGAAACCCTCCAGAAATGTGGGTATAAGACCTAGGCAGCAGTCTGGGAAAATGAGAAATCTGGAAATCATCACGATCTGTAAAGGAGGCTAGGAGCCAAAGTGATGAGATCAGGCATAGCCAAAAGATAACCAGAAGGCAGGGTCAGAGAGAAAGTCAGATGTTGTAGCATCACTACTGAAAAAAAGATGGAGATATTTATTTATTTATTTATTTATTTGATTTGCCAATTGTTTACAAGATAATAAGTATAAATGTATACATAGTTGTGAATACATGAAATGGTTACATATAAGAAAGATAAAAGAATAGGAGAAACAATAGGACAGGGACGGTAGGCATGTTGGTGCGCTTATGCACGCCCCCTACAGACCTCTTAGGAAAGGGGTGAGGTCAATAGTAGACAGTCTAAGGTTAAAGTTTTTGGGGTTTGGGGAAGAAACTACAGAGTCGGGTAGAGTATTCCAGACATTGACCACTCTATTGCTGAAGTCGTATTTCCTGCAATCAAGTTTGGTGCGGTTTACTTTGAGTTTGTATCTATTGTGTGCTCTTGTGTTGTTATGGTTGAAGCTGAAGTATTCATTGACAGGTAGGACATTGCAATGATATGTATTGCTTTTTCTCCATGCACTGGAGTTTGGTTCTACAGTACATGTTAGGAATATAAGTCACCTAACAGTTATTTGGGTTGGAAATATATCAACTAAGATAGACATTTTAATACTGTATCTTTAAGAAAATGAAAAAATTGTATTTGGTTTCTCAAACTGCCATAAGATGGAGCCAGAAACCTGGGTTGTTTAATCTTAGTCTTAGTCTCAGAAGAGAGTGTGTCTCAGTGAGTCTCTTTTTCCTTCTGTTGTAGAGTATTGCCATTCTTTCTAATTGACTGCTATTCTTGAATTTCATGTAAGTCTGATACTGAACTGTTTTTGACACTAGCCTTTGTTATTGGATTATCCCTGGACTAAAAACTGACTGATCTTATTTGTGAATGATTTTGGACTGTTTTTTTTTGAACTTTGCTTAAACTTTTATGGGAAGTAAAACCCTACATTTACTGTACAGTGTATCTGTGTGCTGTGTGTGTATTATTCAACACTTCTCTCACTACGTCTCCCTGTATGCGCTCATTCTCCTAACGGGGAATTACCTCAACAGATTTATCTGACCTATGAAGAATGACTGCCTTTTCAAAGTGCATCTTCTTCCCTTGAAACCCTCCAGAAGCTAAGATGTAATGAAATGTGGGTGTGAGACCTAGGCAGTAGTCTGGGAAAATGAGAAATCTGGAAATCATCACGATCTGTAAAGGAGGCCAGGAGCCAAAGTGATGAGGTCAGGCATAGCCAAAAGATAACCAGAAGGCAGGGTTAAAAAGAAAGTCAGATGTTGTAGTATCACTACTGAAAAAAAGATGGAGATATGTAATGATATGTATTGCTTTTTCTCCATTGCACTGGAGCTTGGTTCTACAGTACATGTAAACTTCTGTATTTTCCTGTCCTTTTACATTTTATGCAATACTGTTTCTCTCTAAGCTATTCTTTACACATGGTTTTTCAGCTAATTTTGTGTTTATTATTTATTTATTTAAGAATTGTGTATCATAAAGTATTAAAATATTTCAATAAAATATTAAAAACAAAAAACAGTATATAAAATGTAATGTTAAAATTAATTAAAAGGCAGGGGCAGAGTTTTCAGAGCACTAAGTAGTCCCATGGCTGTGTGCCCCTCTGTGTGTCCCAAGCAAGGCTCCAGAGCCACATTTTTATGCCTTTCCAGAAGTTCAGAAAAGCAAGGGCCTGTCTCACCTCCAAGTAGAGAATGTCCCCCACAAGATGGCAGAGAAGTCCATCTTGCTGGACACTGCCTGTCCGAATTCTTTGCTTGACAGGGTCACAACATACTTTCCCTGCCTGACTGGGTGGGACAGGCTGATGTAACAGGACTATTAAGTGTAAAATGCCCTTATTTGAATGACCACCTAGAAATACCTAAGTGACATTGCCTAGGAAGTCTCTTATGTTGTTCTTGTGAGATTGCTAATTGAATTATGTTGGTCATTATATCTTGGTAATTAACAAGGATAATGCCAACAAGCATGACTAAGAACCAGGAAGTATGTCAGGATCAAGCCAGTTAGAATGGAAGAATAACCAAGTACAAAGGCACAGAGTTTGGGAACATCCTGTTGTCTGCACTATGCTCAAGTGGAACAGAAAGGATCTAACTGAAATTTGAATAAGTGGAGTGAATTTGAAAGGTTCTTCATTGAGAGAACTGTCTCATCACATGAAAAAGATACATGTCAGCCTTATATGGTAGACCAAAGTAAGAAACCAATCCCATAAAAGTCAGGACTTCTTTTATTGTAACATCTATCGTAACAGAATCTTTCAGTCTGAATGTGCTTCCATCTTCCCTACTTTATCTTTGGGTGAGCTAGAGAGGGGCTTGTCTTAGATGTTTTCTCACATAGTTTTCTTTCCCTGGGCTCAAGCCCTTCTTATCTGAGCATTGCCTTGATAGTGGCTTTTTCTTCTGTCCTATCCTTCAAGACCATTCTCTTTGCCGTTTACATATCTAATCTCAAATCTGGTCTAGAATCCTGGCTGAAATTTGGGGATTGCATTAAGCGGGATTAAACATGTTATGTGCAGCTGATGTTGTAATATACATCCAACATATGTTAATTTCCTCTTTTTAAATTTTTTATAAATTTCCCTAAGATTTGGTTAATGTACTCTCTCTATCCCATTCTCTTTCAAATAAAGTCTAGTCAGATTCTCTCCTGCAGTCTGCTAGAGACTCAAATATTTCTAACATACTATGAATATAATTTCCTTCTATTCTATCACCTTTAACTTCTTATTACCATATGAATGATTAGTTGAAAGTGGAAAAATAAAAAGTGTTCATGAAAGCTTACCCAAATATACTATTTCTACAGCATTACAGAATTTAATTTTGCAATCATTTCCATTCTAACTGGTAGAAATGCTGAGGTTAAAAAACCCTGCAAACTTATTTATCTGGAACCACAAGCATCCTTATAGTATCTACCCATGAAACTACCTGCAATATAGCCTACACTGTTGGATACTAGCTCCATTTTCAATTTTCATTTGTTAGATATATGATCAACCATGTCAAATCTGTAATAGTAATATAAGTTGGAAAAATAAAATGAAGTCATTTACTTAAAACATTTTGATAGCTATTTGTAAAAAAAAACCCAACCTGGTCAGATTTCATGCTCAAAGGCATTTACCTACAAAGTTAACTGGATGCTTTGAGAAGAAAAGTAATTTAATTTCTCAGTTATCTTAACAGAACATCTGCTAAACCAATATCCATGGAAGCTAATATGTTCAAAATTAAATATCCTGCAGGTACCTTATTAGAATACATGCAACACTGAAATTTAACTGCTAACCACTCCATTATAAATTATTTCTCTGAGAGATATAAAGTAATAAGGGGCCAATATATCGCTAAGGCTAAATCACTCCAGTAGCTAAGATGGCAGGAAAAATATAATGAGAAAATTGCTGAAATGTTGTATTAAAATGTCTTTTACATGTTATGAAATAACATATTTAACTTGTATAGTTAAACATACATTTGAAGTTATGTAATTTCATTGACTCATGGTTGAAAATGTAATAGGCAAAACTGTTACCTTAGATATCTGTAACGTCTTCTATGCATAATGTTTACAGACTCTAATGTGTGATTTTTCATTTTCATTTTGAAACCGAATCACTAGCACCATGTAGATAAGGAAAGGAACACTAACATAATCATATGGACATACAGATCATCTTAAAAGTATCCATAAGTTTAATTAGGAACCCTAATCGTAGACATTCGTTTTGAGATATGCTGAAAATAAAGATTTCAACTGAAGCAGATAGCATGAAATGAAAATACAGAGAGAGAAGAATAAATGAAAGCCTAATATACACAATACATTAAGTCCATCTAGAGGGCACTCCATTTCTTATCTTCCTCCTGTAATTTAATTTTGGTCTAGCTCCGTGATGGTGAATCTATGGCACGCATGTCGGAAGTGGCATGCGAGCCATTTCTTCCAGCACGTGAGAGGCCGCCCGGAAGAGCCCCACTGTGTATGTGCGCTGCCCGCCTGCCAGCTGATTATCGGGTACCTGGCGCGCATGTGCAGGGGTGCACAGAAGACATGCGAGCATGCGCAGACACGCAGCATGCAGGGGGGTGTCATGTGCGCTTGCTCAGGGGGTGTGGGGGTCCTGCACGCATTGCCTTCTGAGTGCTGGCATGAGAGCGCGTGCAATTTTCGGCATGGGAGCCCAAAATGTTTAGCCAAACAGCTGATCTAGTTGTTTGAATTGCTAAAAATTCTTAAAAACATGCAAATAGGCTGTTCATTTCTCTCTTCTACATGGTCTTTTGGACATTTAAAGATCCTGGCTTGACAGATGAATATTTAGGACACATGATTATGGCAGGCCATGTGATGCCTCTATAGAATGTTGCAGAAGGCCACAAGAACAACCTATATTTCATTCCATCTGTTGATAAAATGAAATGAACCTTCTGGAGAGGTAAAACAAGGTAGAGGTAGCCCTCAACTTACAACAGTATATTTAGTGACTGTTCAAAGTTACAACAGCACTGAAAAAAGTGACTTATGTCCATTCTTCATACTTATGACCATTGCAGCATCCTTCTTGGTCACATGATCAAAATTCAGATGCGTGGCAACTGGTTCATATTTATGATGGTTGCAGTGTCCCTGGGTCATGTGATCACCTTTTGTGACCTTGTGACAAGCAAAGTCAATGGGGAAGCCAGATTCACTTAACATTCGGGTTACTAACTTAACACCTGCAGTGATTCACTTAACAACAGTGGCAAGAAAAGTCGTAAAATAGGCAAAACTCACTTAACACTTAACTCAATTGTGGTTGTAAGTCGAGGACTACCTGTACCATGTTCTAGGAACAAAGCAAAATTCTGAGTACTTAAAAAACAAAGAAATGCAACTGATTTTAAAGGATTGTAACCTAAAAAACAGTGATTGCTGTTATAGTTGGAATATCCATCTCTTTATGACACTTTAATTTCTTTGCAAATTTCATTTGTAAGCAAACAGATATAAATATAATTTGTTTTTCTCATGCCAGACTAGGAAAGAACAGTTTTTTTTTCCTAAATCCCATTCCAGATCCAGCTATCAAATCAGGCTGGATCTGCAAACCAAATGGTTGTCTCTCTACATCCTTAGTGAACAGATAAACCAAACCAGACCCGTTTTAAAAGTGCTAGATTTGCAACAATTCAATTACAATTTTATCTCAAACAAAATACCATATCAAACAAAGCGTAAAAATTTTAACTGTAGAACCACTAGAGTTATCTCATGCTAAACAACACATGTACAATACAATTGCTTTTGGATGATAAGACATCATATTCTTTAAAACAGTCAAATAACTAAGTACTTTCATAGATCAAAGGCTATCTGTTTCGAGCAGATTTTCTATTTGATGATGCATTCCTCTCTCACTAGTACTATCTATCTAAGCCAGTTTGTACATAAATTTGAATTTGCAAATTATTTCAATTCTTTCAAATCTCCATAACAAACTTTTATATTAGCTAGTAAAATCACTAGAGCAGCAAGTATTAAAAAACATGCAATAATATAGTAAGAATACTCAATTTTGTATGAAAAAAGGCAATAGTTTGTGCTTGTAAAAGAGATACCCTAAACCAGGGGTGTCAAACTCAATTTCATTGAGGGCTTCATCAGGGTTGTGTTTGAACTTGGGGGGGGGTAGTTGGGCGTGGCCAGGGTGGGTGTCACCAGCTTGACGTCATTCATGTTGGGGGCACCTGTGGTGGCTTGGGACAGCAAAAATGGAACTCGTGAGGAGACTCCATTTTAATTGGCAGGAGCACCATGGGCCAGTCCTTTGCTGTTTCCAGGGCAACCCCATGGGCCAGATCTAAGTACCTGCAGGCCTTGAGTTTGACACCCCTGTCCTAAACTCTGTGTGTGTGTGTGTGTGTGTGTGTGTGTGAGCGTGTGCATGTGTCTGTGAGGGGGGGGGAGATATTCTGTACAAAGTTTAACTTGAAAGAGGGAAATCTAGACTCAAAAATAAGAAAGGAAAGGAAAATATTTGAACTTGAATCAACTCATTTAGGTCTTGGATCTATTAAGACTGCTTTTTTTTTTAAAGTGCTGTGCACCCTTGGCATTTAGGTGGCCATTCTTAGCTGTGACATTCAATATTCAAAATTCATCAGC